>NC_141027.1:1195000-1442500 GCF_052040795.2 Danio rerio | reverse complement strand
TAATTTCTCCCATAGGAAACTAAGTCAGAAGTGCTAAAACAATCGCAAAAATGAGCTTTAACCTCCACAGGGCAGAATAAGCTCAATAGTGTTTGTTATTATGACTCAGAAGAGTGTTTTATTAAGAAGCTTATTTGAGTCCAACACCCTTCATCCCTTCTAACCTGTCCCTCTGGAGAGAAAACCCTTTGAATGGACTAGGGCATGGGGATGAGTTCTTCTGAATGTAACTTAGCGTGCTTGTGTGTGTGTGTGTGTGTGTGTGTGACCCCTGCAGGCGGAGCGGATGCGTGCGCAGCTGTCATCGCTGCCGCCACTGCAGGTGCCGAACATGAAGAGTGTGATGATGAAGGAGAACACAGCCGCTGGGGCCCTACAGAGGAAGACCGACGTACTGCTGCACAACCTGATGAAGATGAGCGCAGGACTCAAAGTGGTGGACATCACCGGCAAAACCACAGGTGTGTACGTGTGTGTGTGGACATAATTCTGATGATGATTAATGTTGAAAACTCTTGTGTTGCTGCACTTCTTCTCTGGAAACTGACAGATTGGCAGAACCTTTAACAGAGCATCAATTATTTCTAAGAGAAATCCCGTTTAATGTTGCAAATAAATGTGTGTGTGTGTGTGTGTGTGTGTGTGTGTGTGTGTGTGTGTGTGTGTGTGTAGCGAGTGCAAGTGCTCAGCTGCTGGAGCAGACGGCGAAGATGAAGTCTCTCAGTGACGCTCTGGATAAACTGCAGGTTAGTGCCATTAGTAAACACACACACACACACACATTTCTATACACACAGACTGACAGACACTCATTTCTTACCCGTGTATCTATGTAAGTGTGTTAAACGCTGATTTGATGCTGAAGTGGAAACACATCATGAGGCTTATTTGTCAAGCACACTCGCTCCTGCTTGGCCCCGTTCACACTGTCAGGTCTTGATGGCCTATTTCGATTTGTTGCCTATATCTGATTTTGTAGTCTGTCTGTTTACACGCTGTTTTAATCGTCACCCATATAAAGGTAGGTATTAGCACCTGCGCCACATCAGCCACGATGGAAGAAATTGTCTTGTTTTTAGCTCAGCGAAATATGCGAAGTGTAGTATAAGCAGTGAATCGTTTAGTCTAGATTTACCCCCATGCAGTTTAAGTAATGGTATAGCCCTGATGTCTGTGTGTGTGTGTGTGTGAAGTTGAAGATGTAGCCCTGTGTGTGCACTAGAGAGAATAGAGTTGTTCTATGTGTAGCCCGCAGTGCGTGTATTAATAGCGACAAAAAGAAAAAGTTAAAACACAAAGTTTCCCAACTTTAAGATGATTTAGAGGCGGAGGTGGGAAAGGGCCTATGGTTTAAATATGGTGTCCTCCACCATTCAGAGGAATTTGTGGGTACTGTTACGCACTCGAGGCGAAACAAGTAAAAAACAGAGGGGGAAGCCAAAAGTCACGTTACAAAAGTTTTATTTTTAAGCCCACTGTGATCAAACATTAGGCAAAAACGCCCCGCCAACTCGCACGCCACTGGTCTCCGTCCAACCCTTAGCCGGAAGAATCTCTGTCTGTCAAACAGTGGCAGGACGCTGATAAAAGAGCGCTCACTTAGACTCAGGTGTTCCCCCATCCACCTGATTATGCCTCGCAATGTTACAGCGCATCTGTAGAGGGAGCAAAACAGACACACAGACAGACACGGCAGACAAATGACAGCGCAGCAGGCGTCACAGTACGAGAAAACTCTCAGGTCTGGTGGGAGCAAATTATGGAGACTGACCACTTTCCTCGATCCGATCTGTGTCACTTATAAGCAAAAAATCAGAACTGGCTCACATTTAACTGGCAGTGTAAATGGAGCCTTTGTGTCGTCAGTCTGGCAATTTGTGGGGGGCCGGGTGGGAAAAAAAAGTTTTAAATTAGGACTGCAGTACCTATTCAGACCACTAGGTGTCAGTCATACACACTGCACCTTCGGCAATATGAGTACGACCTGACATTGCATTAAAATCAGGCTGAATGTGACATGATGTTTGATAGCAAGCGAGTCCGCATGGGTGTATTCTGGTGTTGATCCTGTGTTTGTGTGTCAGGCTGAAGTGTCGCAGCATGTGGTTTCCCAGCAGCCCGGAGCGTCGGTGCCGTCCGACTTTGCCACCTTCCCCACGGCCACTTTCGTTAAGGTTAGTGCTCAAAAATACACACACACATTCATTAAACACTGTGTGTGTGTGTGTGTGTGTGTGTGTGTGTGTGTGTGTGTGTGTGTGTGTGTGTGTGTTATTAAGTTTATTATAGTTTAGCATTTGTAATTTTGATACTATTTTGACTTTTGCTGTACATTTCAGTTTAGATTATCGTTGTTTTATCAGTATTGTAGTTAGTTTTAGTTTAGTTTTTAATTTGTACACACATTTCTATTTAGTTTTTATATATTTAATTGTGCTTGGTGAAGATTAATCGCAATTTGTTCATATTTCACATTTCATATTTCAATTTCAACCTTTTCTCTTGGTACCTTTTCTCTGAACAGCATGAAATGCCATCTAAACAGACCATGTCATTCCTGCAAACTATTGTGAGAAGCTTGTGGAAGGAGACGCAAAACACTTGACCAAAGTTATACAGTTTAACAGCAAAGACAAAAAATACCAAGCAAATGTGTGTAAACTTTTGACTGTCGAGAAATTAATAAAATTCTCGGATTATTCTGGCATTTAGCGAATGTAAATCATGTAGGTAATCCTAACGGACCTAAAATAGTAAACGTTTAGTATCGTTTACCAGCAGACATTTATTAAACAATGGTTATGCTCCTTTATTTAGAGTGTCTGTAAACTTCTGCTTCCAACTGTATGTAGCAAAATAATGTTGTATAGTTTTGTTTCTATATGTTTGTGTGTGTGTGTGTGTGTGTGCGTGTGTATCTCACATACATAATAAATATGTATTATACACACACACACACACGCATTGTCAAAACAACTTTAGTTTGGTCTTTGCACAGCATTATTCTTTATTTTCAGTAACTGTAGATTATCAATTTAATTCGTGTGCATTTCTCCAGAGCTTCTACAGTGTAGACTGTGTCAAAGCAGCTTCACATAGAAGATCATGGTGAATGTAAACAGTGTCAGTCCAGTGTTCAGCGTTCAGTTCAGTGTGGTTTAATATGCACTGCTGAAGAGCAAATCCATCCATCGCAAGTGCCGAACCAAACAGGCCAGCGGCATCAGAGTGAAGCAGAGCTGTGTTCAGTGTTTACAGCTCACTCATTCACACTTGTGCTGAACTTACATGCATACATGTCTCTCTCTCTCTCTGTGCATGTGTGTGTGTGTGTGTGTGTGATTTACATGTAGTAAATTGTAAATAGTGATTTACATGTAGTAAAGTAGCAGTAAAATACTGTAGAAGAGCCTTAAAGTCTGAGCAGATTTACTGTGTATGTGATGTGTGTGTATAATGTGTGTGTAATGTGTGTGTGTGTGTATCAGGCGCAGCAGGAGCAACAGAGTGGCTGTGTGTTGGTGTCGAAGCTGATGATCCCGTGCGCTCGAGGAAAAGAGCAGAAGCACACACTCGTCCTGTCACAGCAGCAGCTCCAGCGCGTGCACCACCTGCTCATGACGTAAACACACACACACACACACACACACACTCTCACACACACTCCCTCAGGAACATCTGGCTGATCAGGCCAAAGACACACACACACACACACACTGCTAGTGTGTTGCTTCTCACACACTTTCTGTTTATGCATTTGTATTTTTTTGATGGATTTGATATTAAATACTGTTCAGTCAAGAGAATCTCCTGATGCAAACACACACACACACACACACGCACACACACACGGCTATCAGCTTTATTGTGGTGAAGCCATGAGCTGTAGAGATCGGTTTCTGGCTGCAGGATGAAGTAAATAATCAGGTAATCGTGGCTGATCATCTCAGCGTTTATTTTTTGACTCGGAATTAAAGTCAGAATTGTGAGATTTAAAGTTGCACAAATATACAACACACTGATTTATTTCTTCTTCTTGTAATCTCGGCTTTATTTCAGTGTGATTTACAGGTTTTCACTTAATCTGAGTTTTATCAAAGCCTGTAAACTCACTAATTCACAAATATTGAGCTGTGAGGGAAAGAACTGTGCTTTTACATTAAAATAAATCTATAATCACACAGCTCATATAGCAGTGCAATACTAAAAATGTCTTTATAAATGTGTGCAGCTTGTTTATATGTTGCATTATTGTTTGTTGGGATTGTGGCTGCTTCAGCTCTCAGTTTATAGGATTTCTCATAATTCTGACTTGATCACACAGTTTTTGATGACGAGAAAGTCTGAATTAAAAATAAATCGGATTAATTTTGTTAGGTTTGCAGCTGTTTTCAGATGGGATATTACAGGTTTTCTCATAGTTTAGACTTAACATTTATGCAGTGAAGTTGTGAGTTTATAATCTTGAGAAAATAATCAAATGAATAATTAATACCTCTAGTAATACTGTATTTCATCTAAGTTGTGAAGTATAAAATGACTAGAATCACACAACTGAAATAAAGTCACAATTTAACAACCACTAAATAGATTTATTATATGCTTGTGCAACTTTCTATCTTGCAGAAGGTCAGGATCGCACTAATTAATTTCTCTATATTGCATTATTTTACATTGTTACGTGATGCAACTTTATATCTTGCAATTATTATTTGGTTTTCTGGGTTTTCACCTTTAAGTAGTAAAGGACCATGGAGATTAGAGACAGGAAAGTATTGGGAGCAGAGAGAGGAGAAGTGCCGAGCTGATAATCAAACTCTAATTTAACCACTACACTATTGGCGCTGACTCAGTTTTGTTGTGGCTTTTAGGTGTAAGCTTGAAGCTTTTCGCACAATTTTTAAATCACATTTTTGCAACATTTTGGACCTTCAAACTACAAGATATAAAGATAGACACCAAGTAAAAATAAAAACCTTTTTTTTTTTTTGTAAAGATTGCGACTTTCGGTTGTACTATTTATCGGTTTCTTTTGCATAAACAAATTCTGACTTGCACAATTTTTGCATGTTTTTTTATTTTTTTATTTTTTATTTTTTTTTGCAAAGCACTATAAATTCACAATTATAGTGATGAATTAAACAGCAATTAAACAGCTGAGCAAGAATTTAAACTGTAGATCTGTAGTGTCTGCTTTCTGCTGGCTGTATGTGGGCGGAGTAATACACAAAGGGTAAAGAGGCTGTAGGGGTGCTGATATTACCTTAATATATCATGGCTATCAGCCAATCAGATTCGAGAACCATAAGGAACTGTTGTATAAATATATATATATATATATATATATATATATATATATATATATATATATATATATACTATTAGGCTGTCTATACTAATTTCTCACAATTCTGACTTTTTAAACCACATTTTTTTTCATTATTTTTTTGCAAAACAATTTTTGAATGGCAGTTTTGCAATTTTGACTGTTGCATTTTTTTAAAAAGTCTGAATTAAAAATTCATCCAATTATTTCTGTTAAGATTGCAGCTTTATTTCAGCTAAGATTTTACAGGTTTTCTCACAATTTAGTTAATCGAACACTTTTTTCAGTGAACTTGTGCTTTCACAATCCTGAGAAAATCATCAGATGACTAGAAGGTCTAAGTTGTGAAATATAAAACAAATATAATCACACAACAGAAATAGTCACGATTTTAACAAACAAAATGTGTTCATTATACATTTGTGCAACTTTATATATTGTGTTTTTTTTTTTTTTTAGGCTTTTACAAAGATAAAATAGCTTTTTATTGTGGCTTTCAGGTGTAAGTTTAAAGCTTTTCTCACAGATTTTAACTTTTAAATCACATTTTTTTGCAATATTACCTTCAAACTACAAGATATAAAGTTGCACAATGTTAGAATAAATATATATATATATATACACACACACACAGACACATGTATATAGTTCGTTAGGATTGTGACTATTTCTGTTGTACTATTTATTGTTTGTTTTGTGCAGAATTCTGACTTTATCGCACAATTTTTTTATTTTTGTAAATTCACATTTTGAAAAATGCAACACAATTAAAATTGCAAAAAAAAAACTGAATTAAAAAAGATTTATTGTAAGAATAGAGAAAATAAGCTCTCACAATTCTGACTTTTTAATCACATTTTTTCATTATTTTTGCAAATGATCTTAAAATTGTAATTTGTAAAGTTGCACCAGTTTAGAATAAATACATCTTAATGTTATGACTGCAACTTATTTTATTATTATTGAGAGGTTACAGGTTTTCTCACTGTTTAATCTGACAGTTTTAGCAGTGAAGTTGTGAGTTTGGAGGTTTTCACAATCCTGAGAAAATCATTACTAGAAGGTCTAAGTTGTGAAATATAAAACAGCTGTAATCACACAACTGAAATAGTTGCAATTTTAACAAACCCAAAGTTTATCTATTATAAATTTGTGCATCTTTATATCTTGCTGTCTTTAAGGGGGTTTTACAGGCTTTGCTAACTTAAATACATTCTACACAATACAAAATTTTTGCACTATTTTTGGAAAACCTTGTAAACAGACAACTTCAAACTACAACATATAAAGTTGTACAAAGTTCGAATAAAAAAATATACATTTTGTTTGTGGCCTGGTGGTTAAGTGCGCCGACATACAAGCACCATGGTGCTCACGATTCCCTTTGCCGACCCTTATCTTCTCTCTGCTCCCAATATTTTTCTCTTTATAACCTCCACTGTCCTCTCCAACTAAAGTGACAACTGGCTAAAAAAATTATTGTTAAAAAAAGGATTGCGACTTTATTTCAGTTGTGAGATTTATTATGTTTTTTGCATAATTCTGACTTTCACACAATTTTCTCATTATTTTTAGCAAAAAAACTTGAAATTAGGCAGTCAAACAAGTCTGAATAAAGCTGTATATGTATTATTGTTAGGCTTGTGACTCTTTCAGCTGTGTGATTTCTCACAATTCTGACTTTTTAAACACAATTTTTGCATTATTTTTGCCAAAAATCTTTAAATTGCGAGATGTAAAGATGCATTAATTTAGAATAAATAATTTTATTTTAGTTTAGACAGAAACTTTGTTTCAGCTGAAAAAAATATATAGTTTCTTTTCTTCACAATTTTGGACTTTTCAACCAGAAAATGTTTGACATGTTGCTCATTTCTGACTTTTTTTTTAAATATAAAGCCTAAATTATGAGATCTAAAAGTCACGGTTACCTTTCTATATATTTTATCCTGTTCTGGAAATGAACTTCTGCATATGGTAAAGCTTCTGAAACTTTATACGGTTCACATTTGGTCTTACATTTGGCATAATAAGAGTCATCAAGGTGTATTAGTTATTTAGTGAATGACCTTGATCTGGTGGAGGAGCTGAAATGAGGAAATGTAGAAAGGCTGTAGGGAAATCCACATTAAATAGCACTAATTAAAACTCATTTTTCACTGATAAGTTAACTTTTGCATTGTAGTTTTGCACCAGTAATTGATTATTTCATCAGCGCTTCATTATAAAGGACCAACTCAATCTAGAGGTAACCACTATTTAATCCTACATTTACACACGGCTGCTTTGTGTAATTCATGTTTTATGCAAGACTGAAGCACAAGTGTGTGTGTTTTCAGTCACTGTTGTCTGTGTTTAACATCTCCGAGCTTCAGTTGATTTACTCTTCATCATGTTGGTTCAGTGTTTTAATAGTTTATGCATTTGACGCGTTTCTTATGGAGACGACTGCAATAAAGATGGAAAAACAAGACATTAAATGCATTTCTTTGGTTTATTGACAGAAATCTATAATACATGAATGAATGAACAAGAAAATGCAGAGTTTTTAAAAGCATAATTTCCTTTAAATTATTTGAAGTCCCTTTTATTTTTGTTATTTAGAAATTAAAGCATATTTTTACAGAAATTTTCCTCTTTAAATTCAGAATTCAGAGTGCCCTGCTCACATAATTTGGAGTAGATGAATAAAAAAAAGGATCCTATTTTCCAGAGGAACCCCTCTAAATGTTAAGATGCATGTGAAATATTGCACATATTCATGATCACTGGTTGATTTACTCGTCATCATCATGTTGGCTCAGTGTTTTAATAGTTTATGCCAGGGGTGCACAAACTTTTCCATATAAATGGCCAAAAGCCCAAAATCATTGAGAGCCGTGGGCCGACACTTGCCTTAGGTAATTTCCTTATTTATTTCATAGAGTTTAAAAGTCAATAAAAAACATTACTAATGCAGTATAATGATCAAGTATAGCTGATTACAATAAAAAACATAACATAACCCAGTGGAGTTGAATGCAGAGTGCACTAGTCTAGCAGAATCTGCCTTCATTTGCTCACTGATGTCTCTGCATTGTCCTCTATCCGTCCAGTGACAGTACGCACATTTCAAAACAAAATCTGATTTATTTAAGTGAAACAGCTCCCTTCAGTTTGTTGTAGCTTAGCAAAAAAGAAAACAAAAAAATGAACACAGGCTCTTTCTGAAAATGTACCCCTGCATACATTTCTGGAGAGCACCAAATTTGTCCCTGGAGCTGTTTTTTTTTTTTTTATTGCAGTTTTTGTGTATCCACCAGAGGCTGCTGTGTACACTTTTTCAGATCTTAGATTTCTCTCCTGAGTGCCATTCATGCCTGCTGTTCTCACGGTTATCCACCAGAGGCCGCTGTGTAAGCTTTTTCAGATCTTAAATTTCTCTCGATAGTGCCATTCGTGCCTGCTGTTCTCATATAAATCCACCAGAGGCCGTTGTCGACTGACTGACTGTTTGTCTGATACCCCCCCACCCCCCGTCAAAACCCAGACGATAGTGTTTTTAAAAGCAATCCCGACAAAGAAAAGCCATCACAGCTGCCTGATTTTTGCCACGTTTTCAGATCTTCCCACATTCTCACCCTGTTGTTTACTTGTTTATTTTATTTGTTGGCTTTTGTTTTTGTCTTACCTGCTTTCTGGAACCATTCTAGGCCAGAGTCGAGCTTTGTGTTCGTGGTCAACTCCTTATTGTGTCTCAAGTCCTGCGAGCCACTAGACAAACTGGTAACAGCGGGAAAGGAATGCCGTCATACTTCTGGCTGCATAATTTGTGATCTCCAGAAGTGTATATGGGGTACATATTCAGAATGAGCCTGTGTTGCAATGAAAGCTTACAGTAAATTAGAAATAAACCATCCTGATAATTCTCCCTCTCTTCTCAGATTTGCCAAACCAAAGCTTAACATGGGCCAATCTTGACCTGCGGGGACTAGTTTAAGCATCTCTGGTTTATGCATTTGACAAGCTTCTGGAGGAAAAAACAAAACACAAAATGCTCTTTTTGTTGTTGTTTATTGACAGAAATCTATAAAACTTGAATAAGAAATTGCAGATTTTTAAACGTATAATTCCCTTTGATTTAAAGTGCATTTATTTCTGTGATTCAGAGATTAAATCATCAAAACAAACGTAAAGCATTATTTAAAATGGCTTTGATTTGCAGAAAGCATTGATTAATTGACAGCTGTTTAAATCCTTCATTCATTAGAAACTCTATCTAGAGATGAATCACTATAATAGAGGATCTTTAATCCCACATTTACACTATAAAGATGAGGAGAAGGTGTAGAACATCAACACAGTTTTACTTCATTGTCAGAAATCTACAAAACATAAATGAACCTGAAATCACAGCATTCGTTAAAGTATAATTCCCTTTCGTTAATGATTTACAGCGCATTTGATTGTCATTATTAGGAGATTGAATCATAAAGAGCAAATGTAAACAGTTATTTAACCCTAAAGCCACCTTCTGGACACTTTCGGGCTTCAATATCTCAAGTGTGAACCCAATTTTCATGCATTTATTTTCTAAATAAGGTCATATAAATGTATTGGTCAAACTTCCAAATTACGTAATTAGAGATTTTATTTTGGCATTGTTTTTTTTTTGTGATTAATATGCCTCTAAAAGTACAGATTTTTAAACAAATGCTTTTATTTTGACTGTTCTCTATTCATTTCCTATAGGAAAAATGATGTTATGATAAAGTCCTCTTTACAGTTAGATTTGCTGAAACAACTCATGTTTTTTTTGTGTTTGCTCAAATAGCAGACTTATAAAACATAGCCAAGTCCTTAAATTACTGATTTAAAAGAAACTATTTAAACAAAACAGAAAAGAAAATGATCTTTCAACCACTTTAACCCTCTTTGTCTGTGTGTGCTCAAATAATAAACTTGTAAATGTCAATATACAGGTCACACTTTACAATCAGGGTTCATAACAGTGCTTGTACAGCATTTAACAATCATAGATCAACATTCACTGATGAAATTAATAACTTAGCAGATGCACTGTGAGTTAACATGAACTAACAATCAGCAGCTGTATTTACATTTACTAACATGAGCTAGCACTGGATTAAATGTGTTCATTGTTTGTTCATGTTACCAAATAGATTAACTTATACCACCTTATTGTAAAGTGTTACTAATATATAATAAACTGCTCAGATTATGGACAAGCCTAAATAAAGTGGCTCTAAATGGCCACAGATATCCTTGGGGAAGCTGGAGGGTTAAAATGACTGCGTTTGCCAGAAGCCTTCATCAGTTGACCGCTGTGTAGATCATATTAAACGTGCAGCACAGAGTGATCAGAAAAAGGCGCTGAAGAAATCCAGCGTGTCCTCTTCAGTTTCTGTTTCATTGCAGAATGGGGGAGGAATGAACTGCTCCGGGTCCGGGATTCCCGTCACTGCGTTAAAATAGCTGGAAAACACAAACAATACGAGTTCACGGCCAAGCAAACACTGCTGGATGAAGGAACACAGTTAAAGTCCACATCAAATCAATACTAGCCATGTCGATGCTGTTAGCTCACACTGCTAATTTCGTGGGGAATAATTCATCTCTGCGTTTCATTATGTTTGCTCTTGTAATCTAAACTGAAACTTGAACTGAAATCTTGGTTTTCAGTTCAATTCTCAGATTAAGGCTCTATTTTGATGATCCATGTGCAAAGTGCAGGGCGCAAACGCATTCAGGGCGTGTCAGAATCCACTTTTGCTATTTTAAGGACGGAAAAATCCGCTTTGCGCCGTGGCGCATGGTCTAACAGGGTTGAGCTTATTCTCTTAATGAGTTATAGGTGTGTTGCTTTTAATAAAACAAAATTATTAAAATAATAATAACATAATACAAAAGCAAATTGTCATGAAACCCCCGGTTTCTCAAAATAGCAATGCGCCTCAACATGCCTCCCTTTTTAGACCAGAACGCCTATGGGCGCACATATGAACGCAAATGCATTTGCTATTTAAACAGCGTGGCGGAAAACATCAAAACGACTCTTGCGCCAAGCTGAAAGTAGCAAACAACAATTGCGTCCAGCCTTGTGCTACATTGCACCGAGTGCATGATAGGGCCCTAGGTCTGTCTGGGGTAGTGGGTGGGGCTAACAATCTTAACCACGCCCCTCCAGCTGTCATCGCTTTGATCACAAACAGAAATGGTGAGGAGGAGGAGGAGTCTGTTAGGTTGTAATAACTCTCTCCAAACCTTTTTCCCCATCTCACTAAATGACTTTGCTACATCCAATCAGCTCGCAGTAAAAAAAAAGCCACGCCCACTGTTTACTCATTTAATATTCTGTTTCTCTAGGAACTGTCACAAAACAAACAGTCACATCTTCCGGATTATGCAGACTTTAAGGTTTTGTTTTCCATATTGTGATGCAGAAAAATCTTGTTGCGTTTTTTACGTAGCCATCATTTCATCTCAGTGTGTCATCGGTAGCCATGACTATTGATTTGGACTCGTTTCTAGCGCTCCATTCACACAGGGCTTCAGCGTCATTGCTTGACTGAAGGCGTGTCTAAAGTTGGGGCTGACGCGTTTGTCATAGCAGCATCAGCCAATGAAATTCAGTCAGCAAGAGGCCACTGTCTAGCTGGTGTATTTGCATACAGCGATCTGATTGGCTGACACTTTCATTGGCGCTTGAAAAGTTGAGCTGGTCCCAACTTCTGCAGCGAGCAACACCTCTGAAGCAGCGCCGACGAATCCACAATGCAGTTCGGCAACGCCTGACGTCACCCATTCAAAGTGAGGGGGAAGCGTTGATGCTGACGCCCCGTGTGAATAAAGCGTAAGTGTTTATTTTTACTTTATTAAACCTGTCACCCATTCACTGCCATTATATGAAGCTCAGAGAACTACAGATTCAGCTCCGAAATCTGCTTTAATGTTCGGCTGAAGAAGACCGAAGGTGATTAAATAAGTAGGGTGAACTATCCCCTTAAACACGAACAGAACTAATGTAAGATATGCTTGATCTGTACTGTATAAGCACTTTTAGAAAGGCTATTTCTCTCATTTTACTCATAGTATGACATTTCAGTAATATCTCCATTAGTAGACCTGGATTAAAGTCCTCGATTCAGATGGATGATTTCATTTCTTCATGAAGATTCTCTGAAGGGATTGGTGTTGTGAATATGAGGGTGAGTAAATGATGAGGGTTTATTTTGATTTTACGCTGATATCAATGGTTTTCGAGATGGATTTACTTATTCTGTTTGGATCAGGGATGTCAAACTCAATTCCTGGAGGGCTGCAGCCCTGCAAAGTTTAGTTCAAAGAGGGTTATCTTACGTGGTGGTGACCCAGCCGGTCTGTTCTGTGTAGTAGAGTGTGGACACCGGGATACAGCCGAACTCAGTCACTGTGGCCACATATTTACCTGTACACAGTACAACACAGTTATAAAGCATTGTGAAGACTCATTCAGCTCAATAAGAAGTCTCAAACTTGTGCAATTAGCAAATTAGCATTAGTTCACTCCCAGAAAGAACATTTCCTTATAGCTTTCTTCTGTATTTTTTTAATCAAAATTAAGTTTTTCAATGTAATACATGGTAAAATCTATTATGCCCAATGTCTTGTGTGAAAAACAAACTTTATGACATGCTGAATCATTATTAAGAGCTAAAATGTCAATATTATGACATATAAAGACAATTATGAGATAAAAGTCATAATTAGGAGGACCATATTTAATCAAGTCAAAAATACAGAATTAAAAATCTGAGTTCACTGACAGTTTAAGAGATGTCGTATGTGAGACAGGTTAAAATGAAGACAAATATGAGATAATAGATCAAAATAATGACATTTTGAGATGTTTTTATCCCTTTATAGTGGACTTTTAAAGACTCTTAAGACATGCTGAATCATAATTATGAGCTAAAGTGTCAATACTGTGACATATAAAGACAATTATGAGATAAAACTCATAATTAGGAAGACCATATTCAATCAAGTCTAGTCTAAAAAACTAAATATAAAGCATGCCATTTGTCTTGTGTGAAAAACAAAACCTCTGGCATGCTGAATCATAAGTATGAGCTAAAATGTCAATACAGTGACTGATAAAGACAATTATGAGATAAAAGCCATCATTAGCAGGACTATTTTACAAGCACAAGATTAAAACACTGAGTTTATTGATGAAGTTTAAGTTTTGAGATGTCGGACATGAGATTTAAGTCAAAATGATGACAACTATGAGATAATAGATCAAAATAATGACACCTGAGAGGGTTTTCCCTTCATTTAGTGGACTTTTAGTTCTTTATTTTTCAGTGTTATGCATATTATATCATACTATACCATTTGTCCTGCAAGCTAAATCATAAATATGAGCTAAAACGTTAATATTGGGACATATAAATACAATTATGAGATAAAAGTCATAAATTGCAGAACAATATTCAATCAAGTCTAAAATACAAGATTAAAAGACGGAGCTCATTGATAAAGTTTAAGCTTTGAGATGATATGAGAGTCTAAATGATGCCTGAAGACAAATATGAGATAAAAGACCAACATAATGAGGTTTTTGGGAGGGTTTTTTTTCTATTTAGTGGTTTAGTGGACTTCTAGTACTTTTATTTTTTTATGTAATGCAAGTTATAATCTGCTATGGCATTTGTCTTTTGTGATAAGCAAAACTTCTGGCATGCTAAATCATAACTATATGCTAAAATGTCAATACTTTGACATAAAGACAATTATGAGATAAAAGTCATAATTAGGAGGACAATATTCAATCAAATCAAAAAGTGATGTCCGATATGAGATCTAAGTTAAAATGATGACAAATATGAGATAATAGATCAAAATAATGACATTTTGAGATGGTTTTTCCTCCATATAGTGGACTTTTAATAGTTGAGCTTCTACAAGTAAACTAAACGTAAAAAGGAGTTTTGAGTCGTGAGTGAGACTCTAAATAATCTCAGCCTTAGTTTGTCATTATTTAGGAAAAAACATCTAATCTGTGCAATAAAAGACAATTATGAGATAATAATTCAAAAATTGTCAGTTTTTTTAACCAAAATGTTGACTTATTAATGTAATGCATGGTATAATCTATTATGCCATTTTTCTTGTGTGCAAAACAAACCGTATGACATGCTGAATCATAATTATGAGCTAAAACGTCAATATTGTGACCTATAAAGACAATTATGAGATAAAAGTCATAATCAGGAGGACAATATTCAATCAAGTCAAAAAAAGAAGATTAAAAGTCTGAGCTCGTTGATAAAGTTTAAGCTTTCAGATGTCAGACATAAGATTTCAGTTGTAAAGATGTGACAAGACAAATATGAGATAACAGATTAAAATATTGACATTTTCAGAGGGTTTTTTTCTCCATATAGTGGACTTTGAGCTTCCAAACTACAAGTTAAAAACAGTTTTAAAGACTCTAAATAATCCCAGTTTTGGCATGTCATTATTCTGACATTGTCATGATTATGAGGGAAACATCTAATCTGTGCAATAAAAGATGATTATGAGATAATAATCAGAAAATTGTCAGATTTTTTTTTTTGTAACCAAAATGTAGATATTTTTTTCAATGTAATGCATATTATAATCCACTGGTATTTGTCTTGTGTGAAAAACAAACCTTCTGGCATGCTGAATCATTATTATGAGCTAAAACGTCAATAATGTGCAACGAAATTATGAGATAATCCTATTATTATCAGATATTTTTACAGAGCTGTTGACTCCTAATGTAGAATGTTGAATATGAAAAGTAAAACTTATGCTAATGCTAAATAAAGCACATAAATGTAAATGAATGTGACACAATAAAACAACTATGAGATAAAAGTCATAATTAGGAGGGAAATCAAGTCTTCAAATCTGCAACTGATGATTATTTTGATATTGATTGTATGATTATTATTAAAATAGAAAAACTGACTGACTCATTATTTCTGAACACAACACAACATCTTGTGCTTGTCTAGAAAATGTTTCCTGATTTAAGGATTTTGAGATATTTGGACAAGAAGCAAGATGAAAACCCTCAGTAAATACAGCGTGTGTTTGCAGTGGCTTTCCTGATAAGAGTGCAGTGTTTCTGTAAGTGCTGTGTGTATGGTGTGTGTGTATGTGTGTTTACCTTGAGTCTCAGGTACGTCTCCTGTCCAGGTGTTGACCAGCAGACCTTCACCTGGAGCCGACGAGCCGCCCAGAATCACCTGCGCCAGGAGTGTTGCATTACGGGGGATCCGTGAGGGGTGGAAGGAGCTGTGCAGGGCATTCTTCTGACACGTCTCATTCTTGTAGTTCATGCTGTAAACAACACCCTACACACAAACACACACACACACACACACATATATACATACATGCATACATACACATGTTTGTTTTTGTGAATTGTGGGGACATTCCACTGGTTTTCATTTCAATCTGTTTGGTGTGTGTGTGTGTGTGTGTGTGTGTGTGTTTGTAAGAGGAGGAGATTGTGTGTTTACATGCTTGTTTGTATGCGTGTCTGTTTGTGTGTGCCTGTGTGTGTGTGTGTGTGTGAGATAGAGAAATTGTTTGCTTGTGTGTGTGTTTGACATGTTTGTGTGCTTGTTTTTGTTTGTTTGTTTGTTTGTGTGTGTGTTTGTGTGTTTGTAAGAGAAGGAGATTGTGTGTTTACATGCTTGTTTGTATGCGTGTCTGTCTGTTTGTTTGTTTGTTTGTTTGTTTGTTTGTGTGTGTGTGTGTGTGTGTGTGTGTGTGTGTGTGTGTGTGTGTGTGATAGAGAGATTGTTTGCTTGTGTGTGTGTGTGTGTGTGTATGTGTGTGTGTGTGTGTGTGTGTGTGTTCAGGGATCTCAGCACATGTTTCTCCAGATTGATTCTGCTGCCATGTGAGTGCAGGAGTTGTGCTGTATCTGCTGATCTCTCCACTATATAGACAGTAAGTGTGCAGGATCTGAGGATCTGCTGCTTTCTGTTCCTCTGACTCTCTGCTGCACGCTGAGGTTCACACGTACAGTATCTCTCAACTGTCCCCAGTTCCTCAGTGCGGTTTCTCACAGTGTGTGTGTGTGTGTGTGTGTGTGTGTGTGTGTGTGTGTGTGTGTGTGTGTGTGTGTGTGTGTGTGTGTGTTTTACCTCTCGAAACAGGAACAGCATGTTCAGGTGGAAGGATTTACTGTCCACTTCACCAAACTCCCACAGTCGGATCCGCTGCCCGAACGCATCATAGCGATATTTGGCAACCGCCCAGTCCTGACCATCTCGAGCGCTCTGGAAAACAACACGTGTGTGTGTGTGTTTATGTATATATAAGTCTGTTTACGTTGAGAAACCACTGCTAAACCTAATGATACAGACGCATTCAGGTACTAGCAATCATTTAGCCATTAGGGAATATATACAGTGTTAGTAACTCAATATTATAACAAATGCTATAATAATTGTAATAATAATAGGCTTTACACAATAGGGGGGAATCTCCTCATCCACCACCAGTGTGCAGCGCCAGACCGCACACCACACAGCAGCTGATAGGTGGAGAGGAGACAGATGAAGCCAATTATGATATTGGGATGTTTGGAGGCCAGTGGGCAGATTTGGCCAGGATGCCGGGGTTAAACCCCTACTCTTTTACCAAGGACATCCTGGGATTTTTAACGACCACAGAGAGTCAGCACCTCGGTTTAACGTCTCATCTGAAAGACGGCGCTCAAGGAGCAGTATAGAGTCTCCTTCACTATACTGGGGCATTAGGACCCACACACACCACAGGTTGGGCGTCCCCTGCTGGCCTCACTAATACCACTTACGGCAGCAACCTAAAGTTTCCATGTGGTCTCCCATCCAGGAACTGACCGGGCGCAGCCCTGCTTAGCTTCAGTGGGCGACCATGTGAGAGTTGCAGAGAGCTAGCTGCCGGCAATAAAAATGTTCTCTATTAAACATCACTTTTTTAAAAAGAATTTAAAATTTCACTAAGCTATAAATCAACTATAAATACTCATCTGTCACTCTACATTTCTCAACTCTTTGGCACCATCTTGCAATTGAATAATAATAATAATAATAGTAATAATAATAATATCCATGTAATGAGCAGGATATAGTACATCCAGGATGGTTATTATGGCCAATAAACCTTTCAGTCTTTACAACAGCAGCTGATGAGCCTGGTGCACTTTCTGTTGGGGATAAAGTAGATCCAGCAGGTTGTTCTCTCAGAATAAAGCCTGACAGGTTTATCAGCAACCCGGCATGGAGCACAGCACTGTTGTAGACTTTGTAGGCTTTATTTTGAGAAAATAAACTTCTGGATGTACTTTATCCTGATCATTACATAATACTGGACACTATACATTAATCTGAAACATACTAAACTGCTGATAAACCTGTCAAGATTTATTCTGAGATGACAGCCTCGTTAATCTACTTTAGCCCTAACATAACACAATTACACTCACCGGCCACTTTATTAGGTATACCTGTCCAACTGCTCAGCAAATCACATGGCAGCAACTCGATACAGCTTCAACGCTTCACATTCACTTTGAATGGGTGACATCAGGTGTTGTCGAACTGCATTGTGGATCCATCGGTGCCGGTTCAGTGGCGTTGCTTGCTACACAAGTTGGGACTTGCTCAAGTTTTCAAACGCCGACGGAAGCGTCAGCCAATCAGATCGCTGTATGCAAATACACTAGCTCAGACAGTGGCCTATTGCTGACTGAATTTCATTGGCTGACACTGCTATGACGATCACATCATCCCCAACTTAAAACATGCCCATTGTCAAACGTTGACGCTGAAGCACTGAATGGGGCGTAAAGCATGTAGACATGGTCAAGACGATCTGCTGCAGTTCAAAGCGAGCATTGTGGTGGTGGTGTAATGGTGTGGGGGGGATTTTCTTTGGGTCCATTAGTACCAATTGAGCATCAACGCCACAGCCTACCTGAGTATTGCTGCTGACCATGTCCATCCCTTTATGAGCACAGTGTCTCCATCTTCTGATGGCTACTTCCAGCAGGATAACGCAGCATGTCATAAAGCTCAATCATCTCAGACTGGTTTCTTGAACATGACGATGAGTTCACTGTACTCAAATGGCCTCCACAGTCCCCAGAGCTCAATCCAATAGAGCAGCTTTGGGATGTGGTGGAACGGGAGATTGGCATCATGGATGTGCAGCCGACAAATCTGCAGCAACTGTGTGATGCTATCATGACAATATGGAGCAAAATCTCTGAGGAATATTTCCAGCAGCTTGCTGAATCTCTGACACCAAGGATTAAGGCAGATCTGAAGGCAAACGGGGGTAAAGTAAAGTGTACCTAATGGAGTGGCCAGTGAGTGTTATGTCATAACAGAATCAAGTATTTCAAATGTACATGTAATAATCACGATAAACACTGGCTGGATGTACATTATCCTGCTCATTATTACATGTATATTCTTATTCAGTCTCCAAAATGACCAAGCAGGACCGTCATGTAAACGTTCAGTGTTAGTACTGTAAATGATCTTAATGATGTAAACAGAGGCTCACCACACTCAGACTGCCGGACAGCAGCGGTGGACTGTCTGCAAAACACAAGATCACAGCATTCACACTTTAGGGACTCTTAAAAGACGTTATGAGAGGAGGGGGGGGGGTGCTGTATTGTTGTTCAGTTGATTTCACTTCACTGTTTACTCTGAAAGCAGAAGCACTGAAGGTCACCTGAAAAATACCTAAAATACCAAAACACTCTGGTGCACTCGTATGGCATACTCATTATTCTGCTGTATTTCTGCCTCAGATTAAGCTTTTATAGAGCACTCCTTCAAATACTCATCCCCGGAGTCTTACTGAGGGACTTTTATGAGTTTATAAATGTATTAAATTCACTATAGAGTGATATGATCAGTAAATCATGACGATTTGTTTATTATGGTGATCAAATGTATTCAAGGAAGTAAATCCTATTCAATTTTAAGCATTTTATAGATTCATGCAGAATGACTTTGAGAGCGTAGGAGCTGAAAAACTGACCACAACAACAACACATGTGACACATGCAAAAACATCATCAAAATCTAATTAAACCAATTTCTTGCTAAACAAAGCAACATCAGTTATGTCCTGCAATACATCTACTTGAGGACTGATAATATTACAAATGGTTTTGTACATATTGTACAGATTTATCTAAACATGTATATATTTTATAATATATATTTTATATTTATATATACACTACCGATCAAGTTTGGGGTCAGTTTTTTTTTTCTTCATGTTTTCATCAAGGCGACATTTATTGAATGTAAAAAAAAAAAAAAAAAAAAAGTTTAATATTTATTCAAATTTTAAATACCTGCTTTCTTATTGTAAATGAAATTATTAGTCCAGAAATTATTGCTTTTATTACTAATTACTAGTATTACTATTATACTATTACTATTAATAGTAATAATAATATTCGTAATTATTAATATTAGAGTATTAGAGTTTCTGAGGGATCATGTGACTGAAGACTGGAGTAGTGAAGCTGAAAATTCATCTTTAATGTCACTAGAATAAACGATTAAATAAAATTATAATCTACTGTTGAACAGTTAGTTTATAGTGCAATAACATTTCACTATTTTACAGTGTTTACTGTGCATTTGATTAAATAAATGCAGCCTTGGTGAGCCGGAGAAGCTTATTTCAAAATATTTACATATCCTACTGACCCCCAACCTTTGACCAGTAGAGTGTGTGTATGTATGTATGTATGTATGTATGTATGTATGTATGTATGTATGTATGTATGTATGTATGTATATATATATATATATATATATATATATATATATATATATATATATATATATATATATATATATATATATAATGTATATATATAAATTATTATTATTATTATTTATTTATTTATTTATTTAATTACAGAAATATCTTTAAACTTATATTTCTGGTAAATTTCTGTAATTTACTTTTTCTTTTTTTACGGTAAATTTCTGTAATTTTATGGACGTTATTTAACTTTTTTTCTGGAAAAAAAAGAGTAATATTACAGATTTGTTGACAGTATATATATATATACTGTCCCCCCCCCACATTACTATAACTACAGTAGAAGCTCTAGTGTTTTTGAAGTATGTTTAAAGTATGTAAGTACTGCTGGCTTGCATTCTATAGTTGCTATGGTAACACAGATATATTAATACATATATATATATATATATATATATATATATATATATATATATATATATGACCCAATAATAAACAATAGTATAAGCTATAGGGTACATTATACTACATTTTACTTTAGTAAAAACTAAACTACACTGCAGCATTTATCACAGTTTATTAGTTTTACTATAGTTCATACTACAGTATGCTGTAGATTATAATATATGCAGTATAATACACTGTACTATAGTATAGCTCAACAACACAGTGTTTACTATAAAGGGGTGTAGTATTTCAGAGTATTTGCAGACTTACGGCATTGGTGTGGTCTCTGCGCAGAACAGCAGACGGTCAGAAAGAGCAGCGGAGCAACAAACAGCAGCAGCAGCTTCATCATCACACACACACACAATGTGGAGAGTTAAGCTGCTGTCTGACAGTAAACACACACACACACACTTCCTCATACACAGCTCTTGAGTTCAGTCCGGGATCCACTGCCGGGTCTTCAGTGTCACATTGTGAATTATAAACACTGACCTGGAGTCAGAAAGCTGCTTCATTTTTCATTCAATCCGTATTCTGTTTACATACTCAATCTGCTGAATCACTTCCTGCATTCATTCATTTATACTTATACACACATTGTACAGTGTCTTATTTTCCCCCATTTATTTCTGCTTTTGCATTATGGGATATTGATCTGTCAACACACAAAAAAGATGGAAAAAACTATTTAATAGTGTGCAGTGCTATATTGTCTGGATTGATGTTTAATATTATGCTACAGAAACCTTGTAATAAACTGCAGCACATTTTTTTTGTTACAGACTTACTCACCGGCCACTTTATTAGGTACACCTCACTAGTACCGGGTTGGACCCCTTTTGCCTTCAGAACTGCTTTAATCCTTGGTGTCAGAGATTCAGCAAGCTGCTGGAAATATTCCTCAGAGATTTTGCTCCATATTGACATGATAGCATCACACAGTTGCTGCAGATTTGTCGGCTGCACATCCATGATGCCAATCTCCCGTTCCACCACATCCCAAAGCCGCTCTGTTGGATTGAGCTCTGGGGACTGTGGAGGCCATTTGAGTACAGTGAACTCATCGTCATGTTCAAGACACCAGTCTGAGATGATTGAGCTTTATGACATGCTGCGTTATCCTGCTGGAAGTAGCCATCAGAAGATGGAGACACTGTGCTCATAAAGGGATGGACATGGTCAGCAGCAATACTCAGGTAGGCTGTGGCGTTGATGCTCAATTGGTACTAATGGACCCAAAGAAAATCTCCCCCACATCATTGTAGCCTCAGTTTCCTGTTCTTAGCTGACAGGAGCTGCACCCGGTGTGCTCTTCTGCTGCTGTAGCCCATCCGCCTCAAGGTTGGACGTGTTGTGTGTTCAGAGATGCTCTTCTGCAGAGCTCGGTTGTAGCGAGTGCTTGTTTGAGTTACTGTTGCCTTTCTATCAGCTGGAACCAGTCTGGCCATTCTCCTCTGACCACTGACCTCATCAACAAGGCATTTGCGCCCACAGAACTGCCGCTCACTGGATATTTCCTCTTTGTCGGAGCATTCCCTGTAAACCCTAGAGATGATTGTGTGTGAAAATCCCAGTAGATCAGCAGTTTCTGAAATACTCAGCGCAGCCCGTCTGGCGGCAACAACCATGCCACGTTCAAAGTCTCTTAAATCCCTTTTCTTCCCCATTCTGATGCTCACTTTTACATGCATCAGATCCTCTTGACCATGTTCACATGCCGAAAAGCAGTGAGCTGCTGTCATGTGATTGGCCGATTAGAATATGCGTTAACGAGCAGTTGGACAGGTGTACCTAATAAAGTGGCCGGTGAGTGTATTTCTCTAGATATTATTTTTATTATTTCAAAATTCTAAAATGTCAATAAAACACACTTTGTTAAACCTTAGAGTTAAATTTTCAATATCCAACGCAGACAGAGCAGAGATCAACATCCCATAATCACAAATCACAACCGCAAATGAGAAATGATAGATGTTTTACAGTGTATACACAGTGCTCAGCATAAATGAGGACACCTGCTTTGTAAAATTAATATTTTTATCAGTTTCTCAGTGAAGATAGATATGTATTGGTGCATTTTTAAACAGATGCGTTGTATTAAACAGTTATATGCATTAATAAGAGTGTGGTCAATGAACATCTTTAGGAACACAGAGATAATACATCTGCATTCAAACCAGGTACTGCAGGAAAAATCATTACACACGACAAAATTGCGACTCAAGAAAATATTTTTTATGTTTCTCTGGATTTTTCCAGTTTATTAAAATGTATTTAATATTTTCCCAACATATTAATGTGTGTGTAGTGATTTTAGTTTATCAGTTCTGTATTTGCTTCTGAGTAATCTAATCTATCTGCACTAACATTCATATATTTTCTTTTCGGCTTAGTCTCTTTATTTTTTTGGGGTCGCCACAGTGGAATGAAGTGAACCACCAGCAACTTATCCAGCATATGTTTTACACAGCGCATGCCCTTCCAGCTGCAACCCATCACTGGGAAACACCCATACACACTCATTCAGACACACACTACAGCCAGTTTAGTTGATCAGTTCCCCTATAGCACATGTGTTTGGACTGTGGGGGAAACCGGAGCACCCAGAGGAAACCCACGCCAACACGGGGAGAACATGCAAACTCCACACAGAAATGTCAACTGACACAGCCGAGACTCAAACCAGTGACCTTCTTGCTGTGACCCTCTGCACTAATATATTACTTTAAAACATTACACAAAAACAAAGAGAGATCTGTGAGGGAGAACTCATTTATGAATGACACTGTGTGTATAAGCTTTTTATGCAAAGAGATAAACAAATTACATGACATGAAGTCAAATACACTGGGAAAAGAGAGACACAATTAAGAGCCAGGTGTGTGTGTCTGTGTGTGTGTGTGTGTGTGTGTGTCTGTGTGTGTTTCCACAGGAGTGTGTGTTTGTTTTGAAGCTCTGGAATGAAGCTGGTCTGGTTTCCGTCACATGACGCCTCTGCACATCAGTTATGTCACAGTCAGATGATGGAGTCTGAATGTCAGCCACATATTTCCCAATGCAGAACCGGCTTTACTGTGTGTAGAGTCATCATGTGTGATCATGTGAATCTCTCAGTAACTGGCAGCTGTTTATAGTCTGTACACTTCAGTAAGTGAAAAAAGCATGCAGTTGGTTAATTAAGGAGAAGTGCTGGGCTTTTGTAGGCACAACGTTGGGTCAGATTTGGGCATTGTTGGGTTAATCTTTGCTATTAAATTTAAAAGAGAAACTCTTAAAATAATGTTTGGGTTTGTCTTTGTTTGGCCAAGCGTTGGGTTATGACAGCCCAGCATGTTTTAGAGTGTTTTGTTAAAATGTTCAATATATTCATATGCATGTGCAACTCTGTCTGAGTTAATGTTTTTAGCAAATGAGTCGATCCATTCATGAAAACAATCACTTGCTTCAAAAGAGTTTGCATCATGACTCAATTAGCTTTTCCATTCCCACAGATGATTCCGTCATTACCCCCTTCCCTCAGGTTCAGAGTCTGGAGGTCATCTTCGACAGCACCCTTTCATTCACTGCACATGTTCATAATGTCACCCCGTCCGCCTATTTCCACCTTCCAAATATAAATGGTTTACGTCCTTCCCTCACACCTCACTCAGCTGCCATTCTTGTTCATAGTTTAGTCACATCCCGTTTAGATTACTGTACCTTCTGTTTGGCCTCCCTAAAAAAACCTCTTCATAAATTACAACTGGTACAAAACACTGCATTATCACAAAAGCTCGCTCTGTCACATCACACCCATTCTACGACAGCTTCACTGGCTTCCCATCTCTTTCAGAATGTATTATAAAATACTTCTTACTTTTAAAGTCATCCACAATCTCGCTCCTCCATACCTTGCTGATCTTGTTCATGTCCCCATACCTGGGCGAGGCAGTGGCGCAGTAGGTAGTGCTGTCCCCTCACAGCAAGAAGGTCGCTGGTTTGAGCCTCTGCTCAGTTGGCGTTTCTGTGTGGAGTTTGCATGTTCTGCCTGCATTCGGTTTCCTCCGGGTGCTCCGGTTTCCCCCCACAGTCCAAAGACATGCGGTACAGGTGAATTGGGTAGGCTAAATTGTCCATAGTGTACTAGTGTGGGTGTGAATGTGTGTGTGTGGATGTTTCCCAGAGATGGGTTGCAGCTCGAAGGGCATCCGCTGCATAAAAATGTGCTGGATAAGTTGGCGGTTCATTCCGCTGTGGCGACCTTGGATTAATAAAGGGACTAAGCCGACAAGAAAATGAATGAATGGATCACCACACCTTCTCCAACACTCAGGTCTCCTTCCTCCATTCACCTCACTGTTCCCTCTGTCCGCCTTGTCACCATGGGGAGCAGATCCTTCAGCCACTCTGCTCCTCAGCTTTGGAACTTACTCCCTCCTGATCTCCATTATTTAGACTCTCTTTCTCAATTTAAATCCGAACTCAAAACACATCTGTTTAGAAAAGCCCATTCTCTTCAGCATTTTGAAAGTTTGTATTGTTTTCTATTGCTTTTATTGTGATTTATTTGAATTGATTGTTCTAGCTGTCCTGTACGGTGACCTCGAGTGTCATGAAAGGCACCTTTAAATAAAATGCATTATTAGTATAATTATACAGTATTTAAAGGGTATTTAAAGGGTGTTATGCTAGCTTAGTGGGAAGCATGTTTGCCTCACAGCAAGAAGGTCGCTGGTTTGAGCTTCGGTTGGATCAGTTTACTTAAAGAGAAATGCTGGGCTTTTATAACCACAACGCTGGGTCAGATACGGGCAATGTTGCGTTAATCAAATGGAATTTAAAATTCTTCTTTCTGTCTATAAAGCCTTACATGGCATGGGCTCCCATTATTTATCTCAACTGATTGCGACCTGCGCTCCATCCAGACACTTGCGCACCGGGGGTCAGCTGTGGTTTCACCTTTTAACTAGGCAGAGTTATTTAAAGGGACTATTACATTCTTTAGGCTTTGAAACCAAACCTTTTTTGTTCTGTATAATCTATTTTAAACGGTGTATGCTCTTTTTTTTACATGATGTGTCTATTGCTGTTTTGTTTATTATGCCCATATTGATTTTGTATTTTCTCTGTAAAGCACTTTGTTTGGCCTTGTGGCAGCTGGAAACGTGCTATATAAATAAATTAAACTTGAACTTGAACATGCGCTAGGAGAATTGATGAACTAAATTGACTGTAGTGTGTGTGTGTGTGTGTGTGGATGTTTCCCAGTGATAGGTTGCAGCTAGAAGGGCATCCGCGGTGTAAAATGTGCTGGATAAGTTGGCGGTTCATTCTGCTGTGGTGACCCCAGATTAATGGGGTATATGCCGAAGCATGCTAATGGGACTTTTATATGGCAGTAACCTGGGTAAAGCGCTTCCTGTGAACTGTTTGCCATTGCGAAAACGGCGCGCTTAAGGTCTGTTTTCTTTCTAAATCAGCGATCTCCACTGGCTGAGTGATATCCGATATAAAGTGGGTCTCAGATTGTACAAGAAGCACTGCATTACATTACATTTCCCCCGACATATCTTTAAAATATGAGCATTTATTTTACTCCAGTATATTCAATGGAGCTTCTGCGCTAGCCTGCCGATTCTGACAGGCGTGTGCGAGTAAACGGCTTTTTGTCTCGTTTTAATCTGCATTGGTTGCATCTATCTTGTGTCTTTAGACACAATGGCAGCCATAGACATAATGGCAGTGATATACACAGTGCTATCTGTGCTGTAAATCCTAATGGTGACTCATTCCGCCCCTAAGATGTAAAACAAGTCTCTGATGCACCAGGAGTGTCAAACTCACTTCCTTGAGGGCCGCAGCTCTGCACAGTTTAGTCCCAACCCTGCTTCAACACAATTACCCAAAGGTTTAAAAAATGCAATGTATGCCAATGCAAAATCGGTTTTCTTTAAAAATCAGCGATCTCCACTGGCTGGGTGATATCTGATATAAAGTGGGTCTCAGATTGTACAAGAAGCACTGCATTGAATTACATTTCCCCCGCCATGTCTTTGTAATATGAGCATTTATTTTACTCCAGTATATTCAATGGAGCTTCTGCGCCTGACTGCCAATCCTGACGGGCGCGTGTGAGTAAACGCTATTTTGTCTCGTTTTACGCTTGAGCACCTAAATGAATGCCAAAGTCTGTTTAATTGATTGTATTTTAATGACATTACAACATCGATGCTGTTAAAGGAACCGTATAAAATGGAAAAAAACTCACGATAACGGGTCACCGGAAGTTTATCAGTATGGGAACAACAGTAGCTCGCCATATACCCGATTAGTTGGATCTGGTGTGTTTAATGTGGGTCAAAGCTAAACTGTGCAGAACTGCGGATTAGCTGAGTTTGACACCTGTGGCCTTTGAAGTGAAGTTTAAGCTGAGAATTGCACACAGATAATGTTCTCCAGCTCTCTGGAACTGACCCTTCCAGGCTTTGTGGTGTTTTGGTGACTGTCGCTTTAAATGCAAATGAGATGTGCTCTATTCAGAAAAGGGCGGAGCTACAGACAACTGTGTATCACCATAATGACAGATGTAAAATGGCATTGGTGTCCTCTTTAATGCATTTGATGACATTCATTCATTCATTTTCCTTCAGGTTCCACATTTAGGAGTCACCACAGCAGAATGAACCGCCAACTTATCCAGCATATATGTTTTATACAGCAGATGCCCTTCCAGCTGCAACCCAGTACCGGGAAACATTACCACACACACACACACACACACACACACACACACACACACACACACACACACACAAAGCACCTGGAGGAAACGCATGCTATTACCAGGGAGAACATGCAATCTCCACACAGGACTCGACCAGCGACCTTCTTGTTCTGAGGCAACAGTGCGGAGATGGGATGTAACGAAGTACAAATACTTCATTACTGTACTTCAGTAGATTCTTCTGGTATCAGTACTTCACTCCACGGTTTATTTTTCTGAAAACTTTCTGCTTCACTCCTTACATTTTACACAAATATCTGCACTGTCTACTCCTTACATGTTTAAATCGGGCTCGCTATTTCCTTTTGATGTGTTTTGTGGTGCGATCTATATTATTTCTTTTCATGGCACAATTTGAGCACCTTTGTGATTGAATTGATATATTTTTGTCAAGCATTTATAGCTTTTATCTTTAAACCATGTTTTAAAAACAACATCCACGCATGTTTTCCCCCCTCTGCTTTAAAATGACAGAGATGGGATAGTGCTGCTACCTGCGCAGATTACGCTATAGGCACACGAGCAAACTCCAGTGGACTTAACATTGCATCCAGTAATTTTACATGGGGTGAAGCAGTGGTGCAGTAGGTAGTGCTGTCGCCGCACAGCAAGAAGGTCGCTGGTTCGAGCCTCGGCTGGGTCAGTTGGCATTTCTGTGTGGAGTTTGCGTGTTCTCCCTGCCTTCGCGTGGGTTTCCTTTGGGTGCTCTGGTTTCCCCCACAGTTCAAAGACATGCGGTACAGGTGAATTGGGTAGGCTGAATTGTCTGTAGTGTATGAGTGTGTGTGTGTGTGTGTGTGGATGTTTCCCAGAGATGGGTTGCAGCTGTAATGGCATCCTCTGCGTTAAAACTTGCTGGATGTGTTAGCAGTTCATTCCGCTGTGGCAACCCTGGATTAATAAAGGGACTAAGCCGACAAGAAAATGAATGAATGAATGAGTAATTTTACATTTTATATATAGGTAAATATAGTAAATATTTAAATAGGTGAATATTTGCAAAGATGCATTATTATGAAAGCAAAATAATTACATTTGCAATCAATTCCAAGCACTTTATCTAAAATTTAAGCACTTTTCAAACCTTGACAATAAATTAAAATAGATTCAACTCAAGCATTTTCGAATGTTTCCGGAACACGTTAACATCCCGCAGACAAGTGATTCTCAGAAAACCAGTTTCTGTATATATAAAATGCTTAATTTTACCAAACAGTGGGAAATTTCTGTACTTGTAAATGTGCTGTTAATTTCCATTTGTGAACATAGACGTCTATTAAGATACATTTGAGTCTAATATGCTGGGTGTGATCATGCATTGGTAATGGTATGAACAGTTATAAGGGTGGTCAAATGTATAATTACACGATTTTTATGTCTTTATTTTTATTGTTAATATTATTAACTAAGACACAACAGTGTGAGATACTTTACAATATTTAAAGAGCTGATACATCATGTGCTTTGTAGTTATGACCGTGAAACTAAAACAAGTATAGAAATGAATACTTTTTTTACTTAAGTACACACTTTAGGCCATATTTCTTTACTTTTACTTGAGTACAAAAGTGTAGTCAGAACGTCAACGTTTACCAGAATCATTTTTAACATGAGTATCTGTTCTTTTACTTGAGTTGAAGATGGAAGTCTCTCTCTAGACAGTGCGAACCACTGTGCCACCCTATTTAATAATACTCTAAAGGGCAGTGGTACATGTTGAATTCATTCATTTCATTCATTCATTTTCTTGTCGGCTTAGTCCCTTTATTAATCCGGGATTGCCACAGTGGAATGAACCGCCAGCTTATCAGCACTTTTTTTATGCACGTGATGCCCTTCCAGCCGCAACCCACCCCTGGGAAACATCCACACACACTCATTCACTACGAAAAATTTAGCCTACCCAATTCACCTGTACTGCATGTCTTTGGACTGTGGAAGAAACCGGAGCACCCGGAGGAAACCCATGCAAATACAGGGATCATGCAAACTCCACAGAAAAGTCAACTGAGCCGAGGCTCGAACCAGCGACCCAGCAACCTTCTTGCTGTGAGGGGACAGCACTACCTACTGCGCCACTAAATCGCCACATTTTGAATTATGAGCCCAAATCAGTGTACCTCAGCAGTGAAGTCATCATGATTTGGGTAAATATAGAGATGCGAGAGTACCACAAATATTTATTTTCTTTTGCTGTTTGCTCAAATAATAAAAAAAAATACTACAGGATAGTGTTTTTACGATTTTTAAAAAAGAAAAACAAATAGAGTGCGAGACTAATAAAGGCAGCCAGAAGAGAAAAGAAAGTCAAATGATATGACCCAGCCTGAAAGTAATTTTTATTTTATTTATTTTTATTTTTTGCAAAGAAGATATATTAGAACGTATAACTTTATAAACGTGCAACAATAATAATAATAAAATCCAAATATTAAATCTGTCAAGGATTTACTCCACCGGTGACCGTTACACGCGTCATCTTGTGAAACGCGTCCACTGCGTTGTTTTGTTGCGTACATCTGGCAACCCGCCATTAACGGTCGAGTTGGCGTTATGTATGCTAGTCATCGCAAATTGCCGCGTTAAAAGTCACCGTCGTCAACTTTAAGGTAAGAAACATGTAACCTCTTCTAATGTTGGCGATCTGAGAGCATGTAATGTTTGACGCCACGGTCGATTTTGTGAGGAGAATGCGCGGGAAGAGTTTCTGTCAGATGTTTGTTGTGTTTGGTTTTACATGAGCTTTAGCCCACTAGCGGTTTATAATCTTATTTAGCATTGGGTCATGTTTAAAGCGTGTTTGAGCCGTGTCTGAAGACATTTACCTTTGTGTATTGTTTTATTCAGTTGTGGTCACTTGTTGAACCAGTAACCGTAATTAGGCCTACATGCGACCTGTAATGAAATTCAGGTTTAGCGTTACGTCTTTGAGTAACGTTATTATTCAAATCTGCGCGACTCCTTAATCGACGATCAAATTACTTTAATTCAAGTATATTATTAGTAAAAAATATTAGTTTTGGTTTTCCTTTATTTTCAATCTGGTTTACAGTCATGTATGAGGTGTGCTGGGTCATCGTTGCAATACTAATATGTGTTCGCACGCTTGTTGAATGTGCTTCACTTTCATACTTGAGCAACTGTATGCAAGTGTAAACTCTGCCATGAAAAATATAACGTTTTCAGCAAAATATTGTTACAGTTTTGAAAAAAATACACAAAATGTCTCTGTTAATGTTTTCAAACAATTATATTTGATTTACCAAACTCACACGAGTAGCAATTTCACATCTGTCACATCCATAATGAAGCATAAATAGATGCAAAAAATGTTAAATAAAATAAATCCTTTAGCTTTGTTTTTCTTGGGTTGTTTAGTTTAATTCACTGAATTTCTGCAAGGTATGTTGTAGACTGTAAACTCGCTAACTTTTTTTGGTCACATCCATCACGCATGTTTATTTTCCTCATTTAAAGTATAATAAATGTTTACAGACTGATATATTTTTCTGATCCCATAACTGTGTGGTTAGTTGCTTTGGAAAATATAAACTGACATTTCAATACAATGCTCACATATGAATTCATGGAAAGTAATTAAAAATAAAACCCAGGTTCTTGAAAGTGCTTGAATTTAAAATCTTAATTATCCATAATCTTAAATAATCTTAAAATCCATATTATATATCAATCTTATACAAGAATTAATAATGCATTTTATCAAAACTTCAGAAACTGCATTTGAATATTGCCAGTACAGAATTTATCTAATTAAATTAAAGTTCTTTGAAGATGACTTTGAAACGATCCACATTGTTAAAAATGACATTCAAAACATCATCGTTATGACATTTAATGTAAGTATTAGAGCAATTCCATGCCTTGCCTTGAAAAAATTAAGTTTTCACAGTTAGTGTATAGTTTTGTTTTGGACAGTATACTGTAAAAATACTCAAACATGTCCCAAATCATTACTTTTAAACAATTAAATCTGATTTACAGAAGTATTTCACTTTTGTCACATCCATAACAGAGAGATGTTACATCCATAGTAAAGCTTTTCCCTCATAAATGACAAAAAAAATATAGTCAATCATGTTTGTTCTGTAGAGAGCAACTCTGCTCTTTTTGATTAGCTTTGTTTCTGTAGGGTTGTGAAAGTATGTTGTGTACTGTAAACTCGCAGACCTTTTTTTGGTCACACCCATAACACATGTTTTATTTTCCTCATATAAGAAATGGTTACAGATTTTTATATTTTTCTTGTTCAATAACTCTGTGATTAATATTTTGGAAAATATAAACAGATTTTTCAATACAATATTAACATATTTCTTAACATAATTCTATGTGCATTTATGTTTTAAGTTTTTTATTTCAAATTTCACATCATTAATGCTGGAATTGCTCATCAAGTGTAAATGAAATGTGAAATGTTAAGTACAGGAAGTTTCATGGTGCTACATATGCTGGGGCTGTGTGAATTACAAAGGCACTCGATTTAAAATATTAGTGATTTAAAAAGTAATTGAATTTGGTGGCCATGAAAAAGTGAAATCCCTGTAATGTTCATATGAACAACCTTAAAATTAGATTTATTTGTTGTGCTATGTACTTTCTTGTGTTTAGGTCGCAATTTGTGTGCTTTTCACTATAGCGATTTATAGTAAATACTATAGTGTTTTTGAACGATACTATGGTTGATGTGTGTTATACTGCATTATTTGCAGCTCTTTATTAATGAATGCTGCAGCTTACTGTTGTGTTAACTATACATAGCTGATAAACAGTAGTATAATGTACTTTTAACTACTGATGTATACTACTAAAACTAAAAAGTTGTAATAATAACTAATTTTTGTATTAGCCCTTTTAAACCCAGATGATCTCCATATGAGCCAAATTTAGTGTTACGACAAGCCAGCATTATTATACACTGTAAGCAGGGCCAGACAGAATCTGCAGACATTTTTTGCACAGAATTTTGTTAAAAAAAAAAAAAAAAAATCTATGGATTTGCATAATGATGTCTGGGAGTATTGTAACTAAGCTTAAAATATAAGCACTTTTTAAACTATTATTAAATGTTTACAATGCAGATTCAATTCGATCCAAATGTTTGATAAACAAAGCAAATCTCTCATATATCCAATAAAATATAGAAAATATTACTATACAAGCTTTATTGCAAATAAATCATATAAACATTTGCATAATAATCAATAATATTACTAGAATTCATATATACAAAAATACATTTTTATTTACATACATAAACAAATAGACTCAATGATGGCTTATAAACTGAAGAAATTGATATGAGATTTACATAACTATTGTATGTATTGAGATATTTCTGTTGTCATATGGTTCATTGTTTAGAGCCTTTAAACTCAAGCTAATTTCTGTTCTTGAACTAGTGATCATGAACTTGTGTCTGAGGTTTTGCTGCTTGTTTTTTATTGATTGTTTAATTCCTCACTGACTGAGCAGACTGATTGCTGATCGCTCTACTGTATATTTGGTTATGAAAGTATGATTGTCTGTTGGCTCCACCTGCTGGTCAGAATAGAAACCTGTTGTACTGTGAATTCTGTGAAGAGTTTAATTATGTTTATCCATTATCTGTACACTAACAAGAATCATTTTTAAATAAATTTTTTTTCAAGACCTTTTGGTTTGTTAATTTTTGACCCAGCAATGGCATTTGGGTTAAAACAACTCAAAGAGATAATGCTTCTCATGTGTGTAGAAAGTAGGGGTTGACCTGAACTGGAATATGGTATTCGGAAAAGCACAAATAGTTTATTTTTTTTACAAATACTTATTTCGAACAAATACTTCAAAAATATTTGTATTTGGGAACAAGATAAACTTTTTCGAGTCGCTGTTGCTGACAACATCAGCCCCTTTCACACAGTGATACAGGTAAATATATGGAAAATTTCCGGAACGACTTCTGATACTGGTATAAGTTAAAAAAAGTGCTGTTCACACAGGCGAGGACGTTACGGAATTTTTCCGGAAAAGACCATTCACACATCTATTCCAAAATAGCGGTAAATTCTGACATAATTAACCAGAAATGAGCTCTAAACGGCTGCGCTTTCCGGCAATCTTTTTTCTGCATTCACACAGCGCAGAATTCGGCAAATTAGCGCTAATGTTACAACTTCTCTTTCCGGAAAATAGCCAGAACAAATTTACCGGTATTTTCAAAATGGGCCTGTTCACACAAACAGACCTTTCCGGAAAATTGTCGGTAACTTTCCGAAAAGGTCTGTATGTGTGAAAGGGGCTATTGTTTTTTAGTTTACAACCTACGTCTCTCAAACAAACATGCAAGAAGTGACATGGAAACAACATGAGGTCACACAGTTAGGGCTGGGTATCGAGTTTGATATTTTTTAAGCACCGACCGAAAAAATATTTCTCCACAGTAGAAAAAGTATTTTCGTTCGGTACCAAATTTCGATACCCAAGGGTATAATCTTGTCAACGTGTCCGGATCAAATGCTGGTAATTGGCTGCAGCGAGGCTGTCTTGAAAATCAAAAGTTTATGGCGGTTACGCCTACTCGCTCAGAGCTTGTCAAATGTGAGGCTGTAATGCGTACACTGCGTTGTTGCATTGTTTGACTGCAAGAAGATCACGCCGGCGCAGTCATCATAACAACGTGCCCACCACAAGTGTCGTCCTCAGTGACTGATGAGGATTAAAGCGCGATGGCTGGGGCTCCGAAAGGTAAACAGACATAAGCCCAAGCTGACGGCCCTTTCCCACCTCCTCCGCCTCAAAATCACCTTAAATTTAGGCGAACTTCATGTTGTAACTTTTGCTTTTTGTCGCTAATAATACATGCACTGTAGGCTACACAGAGCAACTTTATTCTCTCCAACACCAGTGCACACACACATCCGGATTCAGAGCCTGTGTAGTTCATTTAAGCCCTGCACACAAGTGTACCGCGCCAAAGCCCAAGTGAACCGTGCTCTGACTGGCACACTGATAGTGTGAATACAACCTTAATGAACGTGTAAACGGACAAGCACAAAAATCTGATATAAGCAACAAATCGGGATTGGGCATCAAGACCTGACAGTGTAAACAGGGTTTGTGCGGGGTAAACTTATTAATCCTTTTTTTGGACCTAACATACGCTGTGTACTGTGTACTGTTACTCGTATGTACTGTTATGTACGTTATGTACTGTTTCGATGGCTTTAAATACCTAGCTGAGTTGATACTAAAATGCTTTAAGGTTAACAGTAAATGATGAACTTTACATCACATTAAACCTATCTTATTTAAATGTCCTTATCCTTGGCTGCATTAACAGTTTAGCTTTCATGTTTTCTTCACATTAATGTTATAGTCTCTGCTCCTGCTGAAAGGTGAATGCCACAGGATCGTTACAGTTTTATTGTTGCTGCCTTTTTCTACTGAGGAGAAAGATTAGATTTACTGGATGTGCATTTTTCAATGCCCAGAAAGGAACCAAAAACAGTAAAATAAGTCCATGTGATATAAGTGGTTCAATCATAATTATATGAAGCTGCGAGAATACTTCTGTGTGCAAAGTAAACAAAAATAACTTTATTCATTGATTTATCTATAGGAGGATCAGAAAGCTCTTGGATTAAATCCAAAATATCTTCATTTAAAGATAATTAATGACAGAATTTAAATTTTTGGGTGAACTAAACCTTCAAGCAGCAGTAAACCTCACAAATACTTAAAATTGATTTACATAAAACTGCTCGAACTTTATTAAAACTGTTTGCACTAATATATTGTGTTAACTACACTTTGCTCATTTTGTGCTTTTGTTGCTTTGTTTATTGGTCTTAGAGAAAAGCCTGCTGTGAAAAGTGTCTCAAACATCCTAAAAAAATAAAACCAAAGTTTCTCAGAGATTATGTGTTATTTAATTTTGTTAAAATATATTTCTGATTATGTTTAAAATATATTTCTTAAAATAAAAGTTTCGAAAAAAGTATCATTCGGAACAGGTATCGAATTCAGGGTATCGGTATAGAAAATTTTGGAATGATACCCAGCCCTACACACAGTATATCTTTAGTTATTAACAAATAAGAAAGAAGCCTTTGGTGGGGTAGAATGTGCTTATTTTGCTTAGTTTTAGCAATTTCACTTCAACTTTTTTCTTTTTGACCCAGTTCTGGTGTTGCTCAGAGCACACGGGTGCTCCTGTCAAATTTCCACTAGTTTTTCCTCTATTTCTTGGGTCCAAATAGAAAGAAGTAAAGTGGTAGGCCGACAGATACCCTGTAGAGACTGCTCTCTCATTGGCTGTAGGTGATCATCAATGTTATCATTCAGAACACATTTCTCACAGTATGATTTGAATCACTGACAGCTTCAGATGTTTAGCACGCCAAATATCTCACGCATGTCTGCGACTAATCAGTGATTCTCTCAGATGGCGTTTGTGATACAGTTCAAACTGTGTGATTGCTCTTCACATGAACAAGCACTGGTTTGCCTGTGATTTCAGGAATTTGTTGGTGATTTCTCAAAACATGGCGAGTCAAAATGTGGGCTAAAATTCTTACATCATTTTAAACATGTCTTTGTTTTGTCCATGTATACTTACCCAATTGGGATAACAGCCATCCACTCCCCAACAACAAGCTTTATTTATTAACTGTTTTTACCAACAATGTTTAATCCTCCTTACGATAACATTTGTTTAATGGTTATACCTGTATTCATAGCTACTTCATGAGGACACTGACTTGTACAGTCTGTTAAATACATTCAGTTAATAAAATGTTTACACTTTTTCAAGAAAAGATATGTTAGGGGAAAAGTATGTAATGTATGTAAACTTATTTTGAGACATTTAAAAGATATGTGGCTAAGAATTAAGTATTTGGAATATTTTCATGTAAAATTCTACTTTTCCCATTGGAAAAATCTTTTAGCGTTTAGCCCTGTGATATAGCCTATTTCGTCAGTTCGTTAGATTGTATTCCTTTCTCACTACAATCGACCACCTCATTCAGGCCATCTCAGACCGATTGATTTGGCGTGGATTTGAGCGTAATTGCTAGATTCACATACGCCAAACGAACCATGCTAACTGCGCAAACGAGACAAAAGTTTATGTGTGAAAGCACTCTTAGACCTCATGATTAGATTAGAATATAATTGCAAAAAAGTGATGCTATAGTTTACATTTAGCTTGCTTAGGACTTTGTAGCAATGCTTTGAAACACTTCAGGAAAATTAACTCAAGTTTAACCTATCCCCGAGTCTTACTAAAGGATCTCTTAACCTTATAACTGAAGAATTTCTTAGCTTAAGGGCTTTCATGTAGTCAAGCCTCAACTCTAGAGATTGTGCTTGTTTTTGTACTTTAAGTAGTTGAACTGCTATTTCAGTTTAATTTTTTTTACGTAACTTGAAAACTAGTCGATCATAAACTTAAATCTCAGAAATTCTGCTTCATTTTTTAAGGCACACCCTCTCAAATCCCTCTCAGTGTCACTTCATTGTCTTTGCTTTTTTTTAAAGATAAGATTAGAGTTTTAGATTGTCTGTGTATCTGTTTTCTGTCTTGTCACATTTTCCAAATGCCAAAATTTATTTTGTATTGATTTTCGTTCGATTTTGATCGATGCATGTCAAGTCATCTTTATTTCTATTGTGCTTTTTGTAAAGCAGCTCTGACACAATCCACATTATACAGAGGCAAATAATGAAAAGTAAGATAGATGGGGTCAGATTCCAGCTGAGTTTTCTTATGCATGTATGCTTTTTACACACATTGTTATTGATGTAAAGATTTTCTGACACCTGAGATCTTATACAGTGTAACATGGGGATCAATTTCATACATTCTGACGAGCTACAATCCTAAGCACTATTAAATATCACTTCAATATTCAACAATGATATAATTACTAGTAACACTGGAAACATTATACACAGTATATCATTATACATATATAAACCCTAAAGCACAGTTTATTTCTTTTGTATATTTGCTTAAGAATTTATAATTAAATTCTTTAATTATATCACATATGCTGGGCTAAGATTAATAGCATCAAAAATAAAAGTTTGCTTAAACATACATACAGTTGAAGTCAGAATTATTCACCCCCTTTTGATTTTTTTTCTTCTTTTTTAAATATTTTCCAAATGATGTTGAACAGATTCAGGAAATTTTCACAGTATTTCTGATAATATTTTTTCTTCTGGAGAAAGTCTTATTTGTTTTATTTTGGCTAGAATAAAAGCAGTTTTTAATTTTTAAACACACATTTTTTAAACAAAATTATTAGCCCCTTCAAGCTAAATATTTTTCCAACAGTCTACAGAACAAACCATCATTATACAATAACTTGCCTAATTACCCAAACCTTCCTAGTTACCTTAATTAACCTAGTTAAGCCTTTAAATGTCATTTAAGTTGTATAGAAGTGCCTTGATAAATATCTAGCCTAATATTATTTACTGTCATCATGACAAAGAAAATAAATCAGTTATTAGAGATGAGTTATTAAATTTATTATGATTAGAAATGTGTTGAAGAAATCTGCTCCTCCTTTAAACAGAAATTGGGGGAATAAATTAACAGGGGGGCTAATAACTCAGGGGGGGTAATAATTCTGACTTTAACTGTATGTGTGTATTTTATTGTGCATATGTGATAAACACACAAAAAAACTAAACTATGCAAACCAATTTATACATTTATTATTTAATCTAAATATAAATTAACATTTTCTCAGATACATGCATATATTTACATAAAGATAATAAATACAGACAGCACACACATTTTATTTGAATGCAATTAATAGCAATTAATCTTTGCCCTGCTTTAATATAATAATATTATGTATGGTCATCATGACATTGTCAAAAGTAATCAGTCATTAGAAATTAATTATTAAAACTATTATATTCAAAAATGTTGAAAAAATACTTGTGCTTTGTTAAAATTTAACACAAGGGCTACATTTGACTTTTACTGTAAAACACACTCACATGGATATAGAATAAATATAATCACAGAAACACAATACCACAATGCCAGTGTTTTCTAACATCATTCAGCCCTAAACCACAGTATTTTTGCCTGTATTAAAATATAAATGCATTAACAGAGCAATGGAGAATACTGTTTTCTGTGTGTTAATAAATCTTGTCTTCAGGCTACTGATTTGATTTAAAATACTACTTAATGTTTTTTTGGCTGTGTTGTGCAGGTGTTGGGTTACCTTTGGTTATGTAAAGAGTAATCGAGGTGTTATTCTGCTGCTTATACTGCAGTCACCACACCTTAAAGCACTGTTCAGATGATTAGACGTGTCAGCTTTTGTTCTCGTGTCTTCAGGAATAATAGTTTAAGCATCTGATTTAAAGCCTTTAAGTGTCTCCAAAGGTCACACTTACAGGGTGTCAATCAAACTCCAGACAAAGAAGAAGCAGCTTTCATCTCGTATCAGGCCTGGATTGTCCAATCGGGAGGACCGGGAGAGTTCCCGGTCGGCTGGTCCGTTTTTTGGCCGCGAGGGCCGGTGTTTCTAGCTGCTTGCAATCTCAGCAGTCGCACTTTTTTTCATTTATTTATTTATTTGACCATAGCCTCACTCTTTTTATTCATTATTTTGCCGCAGCTCCGCTCTTCTTATGTATTGTCTCACAGCCCCATGAGCAAAATGCAGCCTTCTGGGTAATGATGATTTAACTATCCTTCCGGACACACACGCATAACAGCGCCATTGTGGTCCAGTGGTCAGCACATTGCGATACGACGTTGTCGATCCGTGATCGATCCTCAATTAAGTAATTCTTCATTTTTTTTTTTCATTTTTATTGTTAAGACATGTGAAACTCTAAGGTTGTTGAACATTTGAAGTTCTAAAGCAGCTGTTTTCTTGAAAAAGACGTGATTAGTGTAATTAGAAAGTCGTGAACTGAGGTGGGCAGGTCTAATGCTTGAAACTCCAGGGCTAAAAAAAGGAGTCCCACTTCGGCCCTGTCTCGTATAGAGATCTGACACACTGTAGTATATGCAAATCACATACTTAAAGTTTAGATTTTAAATATAAGAATATCTTATACAGTTGAATTTAAAGTTTCATTAGTTATTTTGTAAGATCGGCTTTAGGTGACATTTAAGAGGGCTAATAATATTGCCCTTAAAAACGTTTGATTTATTTTATTTAAACTGCTTTTATTTAACATTTTTTTAAAACATTTTTTAAATCTAAAATAAATACAAATTTAATATAACAAAAACAAACGTTTTAGGAAATATTATTTGTAAAGGAATAAAGCACCAGTGGCCACAAAATTAGGCACCGAAATGCATATGCTGATTCAGTAGTCCTGCTTGTGATCCTGCCTGTTCTCACTCTCAACTCACATCATTCAAAACAAAAGGTCCACATTGTCCCCCGATAATGGCAACAGACTGGACTGTTTTAGCAACTCTCTGAATGTAAAGGAGGACTAAGCAAAACTTTTTCTGCTTTATAATTAATGTTCTCAAAATATCAGCAATACAACTTTAAAATGAGTACAATTGTTTGTATTCAATACTTTATTGTTATTATTATTTTCCATATCTGCAATGCCTGTATTTTGGCATTTTTTTGCAGTCCACTTAGAATCTAACTTGGAAATCAATTGGCATTGATTGTTTTGAAATTCAAAGGGCATTAACATGCCTGTGTTTTTATTTCTATAATAATTATGGCTGTCAAGCAGGACCTTGATGGTTTTTTCTGGGTTTGTTGTTTACATGAACAAATCTGTGTTACAAGTTAAACAAAACTTCTAATAATGAATTGTATTTTGAATTTAAATAGTTTTTGTCTTGCGTTTACTGTAATTTTACATTTAAATAGCCCAAATTACAAGTTTCAGTCCTTTAAATGTGATTAATCGCGATTAATTTAAAAAAAAAGTGTGATTTAGTTGTTGTTTTTTTAATCGATTGACAGCACTTATATATACATATGTATGCTTTTTCCCACATTTATAGTCTTTGAAATCCATACACAATCATTGTAATCTGACCCCTGTTTCACTGCCTAACCCTAATGTTTAAAGATGAGAGTGTTACTCCGCAAGCCTACTTAACTATAATTTGTGTGTTCGTCAGTAAATTGTTATAATAGCACAAATTAATTCAAGTATGTGGTTTACCTTCTTTAAAAACATGTGTGTCTACAGTTACAATGGAAAACTGTCATTTAGTTGATTTTTCCTCGGAGTCTGATGCTATTTGTGGTGACAGATCTATCTATTTCACAGCCAGTGACGCTTTTGGGATCAAAACTTTCGACACCTCTTTTCTACTCGTATTTATCTTGCTCAGGAATGACGGAAACACACACAGAGCTGACAGGTTGAAAAAATAAGATTCTTCAAAGTAAATCCTGCGTCACTGATTGTGAATTGATGATGCATGACCACCAGAAATGCAGTGTGGCCACAAATAAGTGAGCGTGGGACTTATTTAGAAAATGTTTTCAGTTTTATGTTGCTAGGTTGCGCAGAACATCCAGTGTGTAAACAAATCTCTGTACATTTATAACCCTTGTGTGCTGTCGGGTCGTTTTCCCCCACTCTGGGCTGATTTTGAGGCTTAATTTGGCCTCATCTTTCTCTGTTTCAGCAAATGGGGTGATTTTTGCTGACAAATTTGAGTTTGCAGTATATTTTGGGAAAATACTTTGGCAGCTGATTTTACCCGTAGACTTCCATCATAATGACATTTATTGATTACATTCTTGATTATTGCTGTTTTTCCTCTTGTGGGCAGAGATGCAATTTGTCTCAAGAGAGATCTCTGCAAGAGATCTGAGAAAAGCAAAATAAGTCCCTCCTCTCTCAGAACCACATAGGGTAAATAAAACATTTTAAGTGTATTTATGCATGCACAGCACACCTAGTCTGCTCTTTACTACTCCATATAAAAGCCAGAAACGAAGCTTTTTTTGAACTGCATGTGATGATGAATAGTACAAATGTTGTACCTCTTAATCCCAGCCAGCACCAATCAAGAATGCATGATTATTATATTCTGTCATGGCTTTACAATCAGTAAATGTCATGATAATGGAAGTGAATGGAGAGAAAACAGCAACAACGTAAAGAAATATTCAATTGAACAGTGCACAATGATAGTAAAAAGTATCGCAAAAGACAGTAATGTTTATATCAATTGTTTGTTAATTTAGACAATATAATTATTGCAATTTTAAAGCATTTTTGCAGTGGATCAAGTTAAAGTGTAACTACTTTAAGTTATGTACTGCCACATTTTAATAGCATCAATTGATACTATTGTGCGAGATGTGCTTCATTAATAATGTTAGTGTTTAAAAGATATTTTACTATCAAGAAAGCGTCAAGAAAAGAAACCAAAACTTAACCAGGAAGAGTTGTTGACACACTGCATTGACATCATTAATCATCAACACAAACATCTAAAAAAGACAAGTATGCAAATTTAAATATGCCAAATATTGCAGTAGTTACACAGGTTTAATTATACATGTTTGTATAATAAACGTGTTGATTAGATAAATTTAATTATAATATTTAACATTTAAAATGGGATTTAAGAATTTAAGATTTCAAAATCTACAGAATAAAATCTAAAGATTAAAATGCCTGCCTAACATATATATATATTAGAGGTGTGCAGAGCAGCAAGTATTTCGACACCTAAATACTAAAAGTATTTGTATTCAAGTAAAATTCAAAATGGGCAAAAAAAAACAAAAAAACAATTGTGTTACACTTCTAATTTAGGTTATAGTGCAGATATTCTTTAATTATATCCTTTATAATAATTATGGATATGCAATATTGGTTAATGTTTTGGAACATGTAACAAGGAACATCATTAAAAAAGAAAATAACATAACAGGCTACAGCCATTTCCTCATCCATGGTTACAGCAACAACTAATCCGCTTGTTAAGTGGTGACGTGTTTGTGACGTATGTATACTGTTTCCGGGTCCAAGCCGCCATTCACTTGAGTGGAGAAATCATTTGTTTATGATCATGTTTTATTCCTATCACACATTAAAGTTAATTTTATATAAAGTCATAGTGTACACAACAATCTCTAGGCTTGCTGCATATCAAATACCAAAAATTTAACAATTTATTAAAAAAAATAATCACTTTCTGGCCATCGGATATTAGGCATGGACATATATACTGCGATCGTATTTTTCGAAAGCCTTAAATCTCTTTGTAAACGTTTATTATTACCATTTCATGAATCTCCCCATCCAGTTGAATAGAGAGCTTGGACCCGGTGGCCGCTCCGCGTGACGTCACACTTAACAAGGGGATAAAATACCATTGTGAACATTGTATTCTTCTTTTAAAATAACTCCTTTCTAATGCACAGGATTTCAGGAACTAAAATTTATCACCCCTGAATGGGAGATCTGGCAGAAAATAAAGTTGCACTCTATATAATACTGAAAGATGCAGCCCTGATATTGTCAACTGTCTGCCAAAAAATAAGCACAAAATGATTTTTTAAAAATGTTTTATGTTTTATGTGGATAAGCCTGTTTAGCATTAAATGCAGCTAATATGTGATTAAAACTGACTTGCAGGGGGCAGAACATGGCTGTGTTGATGATTTGGTGCTTGTGAAGGTTTTGGCAGCACATGGTTCTGATGATGGTTTAGTGCTGGTGGGGGGATTGGTGCTTTTGGGGGTTTGGCAGACAGTACCAGAGGAGTATGCTTTAAGTCAATGTGATAATGCATAGCAGATGATGACAGATGTTTGACATCTCTGCCTCTGCTGATTTCACTTTTGCACACATCACTTTGGCTTTATCTGCAGCGCTGACAGTAAAATGCTTCCACACTGAACTTGAGCAGGTTTTTTTAACTGGTGCAGGACCAAGAGATGGCTCAGCTGCAGCCACACTCTTTTCTATTTGGTTGCCCAAATCCATGTGCAGAGTTTCAACGAAGTTAAGTTAATGAGTGATGACAAGCTATGCTAAAGTTACCTAGCCTATTGCCTACTACTGTCTGCTAAAGAGTAATTTAAGAGTAATTTAAACGAACCATAAAACTCCCACAAGTGCATACAATTCGACACAACTACACAAACATTGTTTTAACCTTTTTAACTGTGCGTTATTGTTACTCTGTGAACAGCTTATTGTCTAAATTACCACGCTAACAGGGCTACATAAACAGAGCAAACAGGAAAGCACACGACTGCAGACGTGAACAATGCAGTTCCCGGTCAGACTTATGTTAGGTTTATTTTAAATGTGGAGACAAAACAGCAGCAACAACAAAAAAAATCCAGATAATACATTAAAAAAGTAACGAACTGATTTGCACTTGAAAGAGGGAAATAAGCATTTAGCGAGTTTGCGATCTCAGAAGTCAGGCATTTCTCGTAGTTGGCCACCCAGTGGCGTAGCGCAAAATGCGGAGGCCCCCCTGCAGGTATCACCGACGGGGCCCCCAGTTGAAGGCGGGGGGGGGGGGGGGGGGATATACACATAGATATAGATATACACATATATCTATGATCGGGAGTTTTCCTGGATGTTAGTATGCATTTTTTTTTAATATGAAAATTTTTATTTGACATCACTTTTCTACATTGATGGATCACTTATCGCACGGGCATTCCTGACAAATGCTTGTGTTTGTGTGTATGAAAATGTACTATTCACTCTCCCTGTTAAATTTGATCTAATCATGTGCTGAAATACAGCTCCTCTCCTGCTTTCACTTTTCTTACTGATGGAGAGAGCGATTTGTTTGTGAATGAATCTCCGTTATGAACGACTCTTTCACTAACATTAGCCGACAATAACACAAGTTTCTGGCAGCGCAGCATCTCGTTGTCATATTTCTTTTGCATTGTTTGCTGATTTATTCAACAAACCTAGCATAAACCGAGTGTTTAGTGCGAGTTAGTGCTACTTTGCCTTATGGTGAATGCAGTAAGTGACTATAGATATTATTATCAATAACGTGACCTGTTTAGCATAAATTTCAAAACATACAAAAACGTAAAAAACTTAATCCTATGAAATGTTCTGCCTTTGTGCTTTGTTTTCTTTGTTTGCTCGTTACTACACTCGTAGACAGCGCTTAAGTCGAGCATCTTCACGTAATAACACTGTCTTGACTAGTGCAGTTGATTGACATTTGTCCTGGGAGCACTGTTCCAATGTGGCGGCGCTATAGACGCATGCTCAGGGTCGCTATGCGATATCTAGTGTATATATCTATGTCACAAATTGAGGAGCGGGGAAAGGAGGCGGAGTGGCGTGACAACGCGGGGAATCCTTCAAACTGAGGAGCGATCACAAACCGAAAGTGGCGAGAGCGTAAAAGTAGCCAGAAGTCATTCATTTTTTAACGAGAACCGGCGGCGAGAAACAGCGGCGCGTCTTCATTGGCCATGACGCGGTTCGGCGGCAAGCAATCAGAATGAAGTAGTCCACCGCTTGAGCGGAGTTCAGAGAACACAGACCTGTGAACTTTGGTTCCGACCACAGTTGTTCCCAAGAGTTTGATTCTTGCGATTCCTGGATTTTCAATTATTAAAAATCGCGACGACGTGGGGCCCCCTAATCACGCGGGGCCCCCCCGCGGTGCGTGCCCTGCGGGCCCGTCCGCTACGCCACTGTGGCCACCAGGTTTGCACATCTCTGGAGGGATTTTCTCCCGCTCCTCTTGGTAAATACTCTCTATGTCATTAATGTTTTGAGGCTCATTGTTTGGCCGCACAAACTTTCAGCTCCCTACACAGATTTTCTATGGGATTGAGGTTTGGACACTGGCTTGGCCACTTCAGAACTTTAATGTGCTTCTTCTTGAGACACTCCTTTGTTGAACTGGCCATGTGCTTTGGGTCATTGTAATGCTGGAATACTCATCCATGACACATTTTTAATGGTTCTCATTCCAGTTCTGGCGATACATGGCCCCATTCATCACTCCTATGATGCTGTGTAGTTGTCCTGTCTTAGCAGAAAAAAAAAACTTCATAGGTTGAATGTTTTCCCCTCCATGTTTGACAGTAGGGATGGTGTTCTTGAGGTCACAGGCAGCATTTTTTATACATGGCGAGTTTGCATGTGTTGATTTTGGTCTCACAACTTATTCAGATGTTCAGTAGCAAACTTCAGATCGGCCTGTTCATGTGCCCTCTGTACTATAAGGACCTTGCAGGCACTTCAGGACCTCTTCAGGTGACTGCGTAGGCCACGATTAAACTTCATTTTCATGTTGATCAAACCACTCTGTCACCAGTCTTGCTGTGTGCAATGGTGCATTGTCATCCTGATTTCATCCGCTTTCAAGGTATACCACGGTTTGGAAAATTCAAGGTTTTAAAACTGCCAACGTTTTCTGATATACCGTTCCTAAGGTATATTGAAGTTTTTTTTGTTGGTTTGTTTGTTTGTTTTTGACATATTTTTCACATCTTTTTTTTTTAGTTTTTTAGGACAACAGTATCTTGACCAGAAAAGGAACTTCTACATCAAAAGCTACTGGTCCAAATTTTTTTTAATGTTTCTTAAAATAAAATATATTGTGTTCAATGAGTTGTTGTTTTTTATCCAGACATTTAAAAATAACTTATTTTGGAGCAGTAATCACAATACCGTGATATCATGATATTAATTAATCCTGATATTACCACTGTAAGAATACAATGTTTGACCCATTGGCTCCTCAATAATTGGTTAGCCAATGGCAGTGACCTCCCACCCATCTAGCACAAGTATTCAACCTATATGGAATTCCATGATATTGAGGCCAGACCATCAGTGATCCCCCACCATGCTTCACTCTAAGCATCAGCAGTCTGGGTGTGCCGCTTCTTTGGGACTTCTCCACACCGTATGTGGGAAAGACTCATCAAAGAACAGTACATGTTTCACACTGTCCATTACCCATGATTTTTACTGCTGCACCACTGAAACCAGTGTTTTGCATTGGCACATGAGTACACGTTTGTCTCCAGCCGTCAACCACATATATTGACCCTGTGGAGCTCCAGAGCAGCAGTTCTGCTGGAAACAGGAGAGTGGAGCTGCACATGTCATTCTGTAGTGAGTCGGGCAGCTGTGGTCTGATGTGTTCTGGATAAATTAGGGTTATCAGCAGGACGTCCCTTTCAGACGATTTCCTCTGGCCTCCACAGCTACTCCAGCTGGATGTGCTTCTTCTTCTTGGTGTTTTGCTGACATTACTCTGGATACCACGGCTCTTGATCATCATGCACACTTGCTGTCTTGCTCACAGATGCACCAGAGAGAAGCACGGCCACAGATTGTCCTCTTCTAAACTCTAGTATGTCCCCATAATGTTGTGTATTGCAATATATGAAGCAGAACTGTGCTGTTACTTGGCTGAATCTTGACACTCTGCTCTTCCTTCTGGAGTGAAGATCAGTGAAGACTGGCCTCCCAACTGCCCAAATTTAGCCATGTGAATGCAGCAGACCGGAAATGCAAGCTCATGCGACAAGTTTGGCAGTTCGCTGCTTTGTAAAGTTCACGCTTGGTGAACTCTGACCTGTAAAATTGCATCACATGATTGCATGAGATCAATAGAACATCAAAACGAGAGCTTTCAGTACAGACATTTTAAATATGGAGCAATCACTCACTTTTTTAACTGTCTACTCATCTGTTTAATTGACATATAACTCAGCCATATGTAGCAGCACATTATAAAAAACAAAACATTTTCATGTGTATCTTAGTTGAATAATCTTGAATTTTCATTCATTTTCAGTTGCTCATGTAAATTATATGCTCTTCAGCCTCACCTGTAAGATTATTATTGAACAGATTAGTAAAAAAAAGATCTATCTACCAGTTAAACTGGTTAATTTGACTCATCTGTCTCATTATTCTGGTTATGCTGGTTGGTTATTTATAAACCTGGTCTGCAGAAACAATCCCAAACTGGAACAAGGCCAGAAACTGGTGTGTTCGTTCAGTAGTAGTAGTACTATAGTATAGTATATCCAACACGTTTATAGTATTGTTATGATGACCACTCTACACTGTAAACAGCGTCTGTGATTTCACAGATTTTTTTACAAAAATACTGTAATAATACACTCAACAATACTTTTTTACTTAATTTTTTTTGTCTTGTTTCTTGTCCAAATATCTAGACGAGCTCAACATATAGTTTAGGGTTTAGAAATAATATGTCAAAAATAAGTTCATTTTCCTTTCTTTCCAATGGGGTAAGTGAAATAATCTAGTTTTCTCTTTGAAATAAGTTTATTTCTCTTCCCCTATTGGCAGATTATTTTGGTTGTTTCAAGGACAAACTGTCTTCATTTCAACTGCTTTCTGAAAACAAGACAATATTTTTTGCTTGTCTAGAAAATGCTTCTTGATTTGAATAATTTTTAGATATTTGAACTAGAAACAAGACAAAAACTCCCAGTAAGAAAAGCTTTTTAGCTGTTTTTAAAAACACTTTAAAGACCTGTATAGGTTATTTTAATTTGTATTTGTAAATAGACTTCCTTGCAGGACACTTTTTGTGCCTTTTGTTGACATTATTATGGACTTTTAATAATTTTGTCTCATCAGTGATGTACATTAGAGTTACATGCTACATCTAATGTTGAGAAATAATGTTTATTACATTCATTTCATGTGTGCTATCAAGATGACACTGAGCATCTTATATGTTAGTTGTTTTTTCTGCTTGTTTATAAGTTGTTTGTGATAAGCTTATGTTCATCATGCGAATATTTCATTCACACATATTTGTGGTTGTGTCTTTGTTTGCGTAACAAAGCTACAATGTGGAACGATAAGTACTATTAAACAATGTATGACACTCAAAGTGATGAAATTAGTTTACAGGAAAATCTTCAATTTATTTATTTAGTTTCCACACCTGCCAGTTTTAGTCTAAATCTATTGTAGATTGTTGTATTTTATTTTAGGTGTATTATTACTAAACTTTTTTTGTTGATTTCTAAAAGAGTTAGGTGCTGTTTAAATTTAGTTCGTGATGAGTTTTAGTTCGTTTAATATCCTTTTCATCCCCACATGTTTATGGTTGTGGTTTTACCTGTGGAGCAAATAGGGTTGTCTCGATACTGGGATTTGGTACCAGTTGGTACTGATATTTTAAAAATGTCCATTTCCCACTAACATTTGAGCACTGCTGAGTACGTTCTTAAACTCCACTGATTAGGTGAGCTGGTATAAGATTCTGACAGTGTGATAACCTTGGATAAAAATATCATTTTATCATGGTATTGTGATTACTGCTTTAGAATATGTGCTTTTTAAGTGTCTGGATAAAAAAACAACAGCTTTTCCTCCCATTGAACACAATATATGTTTTTAAAGAAACATTTAATATATTTGGACGTTTTGATCTAGAGGTTTCTTTTCTGAGGGAGATGTTGCCACAAAAAACTTAAGAAAATAGTTGTGAAAAACATGTAAGAAAAAACATATACCTTAGGAACAGTAAAACAGAAAACTTTTACTGTTTTAAAACCTTGACTTTTCCAAACCGCGGTAAACTTTGAAAGCAGTTATCATCCCATGCCAACCGCTGATTTGCCATTGTGTTCACATGCTCAACATGAATTAAAATGAACTTCACTGACCACAGTTTACTGAGTGTAACCACAGATACAAAGACACTGGAGAGTTTTAAAGTCATGACGCATCAGCGGATCGCTATTATGTCAGCTTCTAGACAAACCAGCTGATCGATGCAACTTTAAAATGCTTTAGTGTCCCTGTATCTGTGGTTACACTCAGTGAACTGTGGTGAGTTGTGAAGTTTATTTGAGTTCATTTCTGCTGAGCATGGGAACACAAATCAGCAGAGTTTAAGAAAACCGTCAACAGCACTCAAATGTTTGCGGGAAGTGGACATTTTTTAAAGGTCAATTCATATCAAATTTCAGTGTCGTGACAACCCTAGTAGCAAAGCATCATCGTGTAGATGTTAGTACTTGGTGTTTGACCATAAATTAATGAAATATTCATCATACAATTTAGAAATCAACAATTTTATGTACAATTTAGAATTTCTACTTTATTTTTAAAGGTAAATTTCTGGCAACCTCAGTATTTATTACATTTATAGTAAAGTTTACATTTTAGTATGACTACTAAAGTTTTTGTTGATTACTAGAAGTGTTAGCTGCTGTTTCGTAATGTAGTTAGTTTTTTCTGTTTCATGATTGACGTTTTTTTTTTTTTAGGATTTAGTTGAAAAGAAAGTCCACACCCTGAGTATTGCTTTCAAATGTAAAAATAGATGGGATTTTTCTCAACAATGTGACCTCTTTTTTTCTCCGTCTTTCGTTTATTTGGAATTCATTATCATTAGATCTGTTTCCTCCTTCCTTTTTGAAGGTCGAATTTGAGAAATGTCAATGGAATGTAGTCAGACCAATCACACAAATACTCAGGCTTCATGTTGCAACTTTTCATTGTATGCGTGGTCATTTTTGTGGAGCTTTGTCATGGAAAACAATTTCTGGTCATGACGTGCGATGAGAAACTGGATTAAGCGATCCCTAAAGAGCACACAGTGATGCACAAACCCTGAAAAGAACACTGCATTTGGAAAAATGCTCATTTCACATCTCTGGCAGAGTTACACTGTAGAGTTTTACCATTCTTTTTAATCCATTCAGCTGATCATCAGGTCTAGTGGTAACTTAGGATAGCATAAATCATTGAATCAGATTAGACCATTAGCGTCTTGCTTAAAATGACCAAAGAGCTTTGATAATTTTCCTACTTAAAGTAGAGCTGCAACTAAAGATTACTTCAATAATCAATTAATTTTACAATTAATCCAATAAAATTAAAACACTTGTTTTTAATGAGCAGTTTTGCTTATTATAATTACGTTACACCATAAATCAGGGTTTTATTTATAAAGTATACCAAAAGCTGAGTTTAATGATCTTTACTACTGACATCTTAAGCTTTAAATGAGCAACAACAGTTGTTTTCGAACAGGAAAGCTTCTCTGAATATCCAAAATATAAATAAACAAAAAGCAAAACAAGTGTTGAACTCCTGGAGCATTCACTGCTCAGTGCACAACATTAGCCTTTGCTGAAAACCACATCATTGACTCAATGTAATATTCTACTGCTGTTGTTTGCTGATTTTAATTATGTGTTGTCTCACTGTTTCCGCACTGTTTAATTTAAGATAATCCAAAGTAGCACCATTGAATTAATCATCTCTATGGCTAGTGAAGTGAAAGCTCAGTCTTGCCTAGTGGCAGGTTACCATCCTCTTATGCTGTGTACACACCAGACGTGGAAGAAGCATTAAGTGATTTACATGTTAAGTCAATGCAAAGACGCGAATAGACATCCTGCAGCAGGAGGAGTTAATGAACTCGCAGAGCTGGGTGCACCATGGATCTAGTGGACTCAGACACTGTTCCAAATGACTCTATGGTGTTTTTCTGCCTTCATAAAGCACATAAACACAGCTGTTCTCTCAATAAAAACCATGTTGGCCATTTAGCAATGAAGCTAGAGTCACTGAGCAGGCAGAACTCCTGCCCCTGATGCGAATCTGCGACTATTGTGAAGTGAATTTGATGCACGAATTAAGCGGATTTGACGTGCGAGTAAACTCAAAATGTTAACGTGTCTATTTACACTTGAATAGCACGATTCATTACACGCTTCTGGTGTGAAAACAGCATTAGAAGCATATCTGCTTGTTAAGTGAGACGTCACGCGAAGTGGCTTCTGGTTGCAAGTGCTCTATCAAGCTAAAAAAAAAAAAAATTTAATAAAAATTAGAATAATAAATGCAAAAATAGAAATAGAAAGAACATTAAAGGGCACCTATGGTGAAAAATCTACTTTTCAAGCTGTTTGAACAGACATATGTGTAAGTATCGTGTATAGACTGTCATAGTGGGCTGATATAAACACACCCAGTCCTTTTTTTTCCAATTTAACAACATTAAAACGGTGGACCAATTGTAGCGGTTTTCCGGGCGACCACAACTTGACGTCAGAGTGCGGTCCCCCTGCCCACCAATATTGATTGATGGGCACGTCACCATATCCTCAGTTAGTGTGTGTTAAAGCGATGTTACTAAAGGAACATCCTTGCTCTATTTTTAGATGTAAGGCTCATTGGGCTCAACACAAGGTCAATATTCTCCACATTATCGCTTTAATCTGAATTATTGTTTGTACATTTTGGTAGATTTGCAAATATGTGTAATTTTCATTGCGTCTACCTTTAACTTTAGCCAGTCACATCAAAGAAGCTTCCTGTGATCTTAACTAGGTGCAGCTGAAAAAGTGCAAGCCTGTTGCCTCATGTGCGCGTCTCTCCATTGGATATAAAATAACAAACTTGCCTGCAGGTCACACACAAGAAGCGCCTCTTTGCGTGGCACGGTGCCATGCATTTCCGAGTTCTGGGGTTTCTGTCGGGGTGCTCCAGTGAGGCTTTGGTTCGGCGGCTGGGTGCCGCGGGCAGCCGTCGACTTGGGGCACCGTTGTGTTTGCCCTGGTGGAGGCCTGTGTTTGGAGTTCTGGAATGTGTGGCGCAAAGATTCGGGACACTTCATGTAGGGATGTCCCGATACAACATTTTTACTTCCGATACGATACCGATATTGCAGCCTTCAGTACCTTTGTACTCTCTGCTCGTACATGTATGGCTGAATGCTGATCCTCTCATGTAGCTTAGCTTCTCCCTGTCTGCCTGTCTGTTGCAAACACGAGCGTGGGAGCTCTTGGCTCCGCCCCCTTTTTACGTTGGGCGGGAAGCCAAAACAAATTTTCATGTGAAGCAACACACCCCTAAAACAGCGAGCTGTGTACACGCCATCAACATGACACTTTTGACCACATTATAATAAAAACATCTGAACCGTGTGTTGAACTGAACCTAAACTGGCACACTCAGAACAACCAAAATATTAATATTAAATCATAAAAAAGGGGTAAACTATGTGCCCTTTAAATATTTACAAGGATATATTGAAATTTGCAGACAACAAATGGGACACACGATGTTTGAACAGATAGATGGGGAAACTATCCAAAAGTAAAATACAGCAGTTATTGAAAAGAAATCTTCGCAACTATTACGCACTACCTAACCTACTCTAATACAATAGAGCTGCACGATTCTGGCTAAAATGAGAATCACAAATTTATTTATTTATTTATTTTTTGCCTAAAAATAAAATCATGATTTTCTTATGATTCTGTAGATGTAAAATAAAGGTTAATATGAGTGGGCTATTATTATTGTTATTCTCAAACATGTGGTAAAACAGCAATAGGCTTTGTGTAGCTGTACTGTTAGTTAAAATGCTAAATTTTGTATAGACTTGTAATGGTGGACTTGAACTGAATGTTTGGACTTTAGATGTGTCCTGGACATTAATGCTGATGATAATTCTGATGTTGAATTATTTTGTTTGAGACGTATGCTTACAATCTGTCATTTTCTGCTTAAAATCTGTCACTGACGTGATTTTCGTGAATACAGAAGACTGGGTGGGTTTTTTTGCATTTCAGCGGGTTTTGGTTTCTTTTTGGGGCTGGAATCAGTCAGCTACATCTGCAACACTGTGTGCGCTTTCGGTTTCATTTTCACTGCTTAAAGACCCAAAAGGCTCCCAAACTATCACTCTGTGCCACAAACTGAAAGTTATTTACAACATTACTAACTGTTATTCACGAATCACAGCCTATGCAGGTTCTGTTCACTAAAGTAGACTTCATTCAGAGGTGCGCATGCGCCCGATCTTTGTGTAGCAACAGCTGACGGTCAGCTCACGTCACGTGTGATTTTGCGGTCACAAATGCATTACATCAAGACTGAAATGACATTTTTGGGGTGAATTACACCTTATAAATGCAGCATGTGACTCTTTCAACACCATTGGGAGGTGTCTATGTTGGTGAACAACGTATGTAAAACAATGTGAAGATTTGTGTGGCCTTTTCTCCTGAACTTGAAAATATGATTAACAGAATCGTAGAAATGCTGGATTAAGATCGTCTAGCTTGTCGAATCGAGATTGCGATCTTTTTATGATTAATTGTGCAGCTCTAATATACCATGAGAAAACAAAACAACTGTGCACACGTAGCTTTGAATATCACTATGTATGCCGCACGTAGACAAATGGAGAACAAATGGAGAACAGACAAATGACAACGGACATATAACAAGTTGTAACGCACTGAAAATGGATAGCAAATTCACTGACACACAACACAACACAACACAGAAATTCAGGGCCTCTCGCATAGCATCCTCTTACCACCATCAATCGGAGCCACTGTATGGGTGGAAGCGGGAGAGAGAGAGAGACTAGCGGAAAAAAAAAATCACGCAACACAGGAATGTAACATCTTCACCCTAAAGAACAAACATTTTATGATCATTGTTCGAGACAACAAATAAATACATTTAAAAATAGTCACAATCATTTAAAAGAAAACGCAAACAACTTAAGCTTGAGAGAGAGCATCTGCCACCACATTTTCTGCTCGCTTCTTACTGTTTAATGAACGCAAACAGTCGTAGATTAATAAAGACGCAAACCACTCACTGCACCACAGCTGCACCTTCAGCAAACCTTCTAATTCCTGCAGCACGAGAGCTTTATTATTATTATGAGTGTCAGAAGTGCTGGAGGAATATTTGACTGTGTGTCACTGCATATAAAATGACTAAAACGATATAACTAAAGCTGAACAGCGCATCATCGAAGACGTAAGCGTGCTCAGGCTCTGATGCAATGTGAGTGCAGACCATCAGGGGAGAGGGGAGGGGGGTCAAGCATGCTTTGGCACGGTTCAAAACAACTGTACATAGTGTGAGTACGCCCTTAAAACCTTGACTTTTCCAAACCGCAGTTATCTCCCCATGCCTACTCGTATGTCTGATCGTGTTTTGTGAACTTCTTGACCTTTCTCATTGAGAATATAGAAGGGGCGTAATCACACACATTACACCGTTTGCAACACACTTGATCCTCAGTAGGCTTGGGCGGTATCCAAATTTTGATACCGTCAAACCGCCTCCATATTTTACCCCGGTATCCGGTATTACCGGCGTAATAAAAAAAATTATGACGTAAGGCTCAGACAGCATCACCAAACTGTTGGCAAACCTTAGGCTCGCGGTCAGAGAGAGAGAGAGAGAGAGAGACAGAGAGAGACACACACACATATCTCTCCCGCGATTTATTCAGAAATTTACTCCCACACCGTAAGAAATCTGGCCGGCTCCCGCGGAACAGCAGTTATACCCGATAGGTCCCGAGTCCGACAGGTACATTTTGATTGACAGCTTTAAACAGCCCAAACCCGTTCACAGCCTGCATTACAATGTGCTCATGCACACAGCTCTAATGCATTTTTTTCAAGAATGATTCATTTATATGTTTTAACATCATTTATTCGTAACAAGCGTAGACTATAGGCCACTTGAAAGTTGGAACAAAGAAATAAAATAAGTCCTACAGCTGTAACATCTCAGCACTCTATAGGTCTAGGTACATGCACTTAGCCTTTAAATTAGCCTACACACCAATGAAAAGTAATCTTGCTTAACAAATCAAATTAAAATAAACTCTAAATGATGACGGGTATTTTGGCAATAACGAAATTAAGATATAGGCTCTGCAAGTTGTTTCTCCACTTCTCTTCACAATCTGGCATTAAGGCGGCGGTGAAGCTGAATAATAAAAGAATAATGCCACCATTAGTCTGTATACTCTGTCTACATTATGATTATATGGTTTAATTAATATTTATGTATAACTGAAAAACCCTTTACTCACCAAGATTAGGCTACGTGTGTTTGTGGAGGAACATTATTAAATCCACTGGCTTTAGCGCAGTCTCTCACTCATGGTGCGTCCAGCAGCTGAACACCCTTTCCTGCGGCTACAGGTCGAGATGCAGAGTTCTGATCTGGCTGATTTTGCAAGTTTTTGGTAGGATTGTTTGTTCATCTTCTACCAGTCAGGAACATCCATTTAATTTTCCATGACAGCAGTTTCACTTTAGCGAACGGCCTCTTCTTTTTACCTGTCAGCTTGCGGTTTAGGGCTCTACCGTAATACGCAGTGTATAAGCGACCGCCAAATACCTGCGGCTGGAATAACCGCTCCTTCTGAGCTAGTGACTGGCTTGACCGCCGTCAAAATTCGCTTTTTTACTACTTCGTAATCATTTGTTTCACCTTTGCAGGGATGGATTTTAATGCAGGGATTTGGATTTTTTCGGGTCTCGCCGGGTTCGGGCAAAGATCTTCAGCTCTAATGCAGACCTCTCGTTCATATTAACCACGTCTCCCTTCTGTTCAGTCGAAACTCCCAAACTGCAGGACACTTGTCACGTCACGACTCGTCACGTCACCTCTCCCCCTCCCTCTCCCCCTTCTCTCCCTCCCTCTCCCCTTCCTTTCCCTCTCTCCTCCACACTGTCCCGTGATGACAACCACACACACGTTTTTTAGGCATTAAATAAAGGATATTTAATATTTTATGACGGTATAACGGTATTGAAACTGACACCGTTGCTATTTTTAGATCCCGCGGTATACCATAATACCGTAATACCGCCCAAGCCTAATCCTCAGATTAACACGTTTTTCTTTTTACTTGTAGATGAATCCAACATTTGTAATGAGCAGCTGTTCTCTGCCCTGCCTCTGAGTTCTTCTGATTTGTCCACTGCTCTGAGACTGACAGTAATGAGCACCATTCGTGTGAGGAGCTGCAGAAGATGAGGATGGTGACGCACATCTGTCAACCACATTTACATTGAAAAACAAGTGAGTCGTTTTCTCTGTACACATATATACACACACACATAAGATACTTTTATTATTTTTAAACATGTAAAAAATGTATAAATAAATGCGATTGTTAAGCAAAGCAAAACATGCAAATCAATACAAAACAAACTTAACTCATACATGTCTGTAAAAGGTTTATTAAGAAGCGCTTGCTTATTTAATCATACTCCTTCAGTGTAGAAGTGTACTGGGTTGGGCTCAACCTTTGAATGTTTAATAAGCAGTCTAATTATAAAGTTTTATTTTTCATCATTGTGTTTATTTTATACTTCTGCATCACAAGTAGGCATGCACCGAATATTTATTCCAAAAGTGCATTTTTAAGTTTTTTATCACTGAAATAACGCAGCCAAAGCAGTATATTGTGATGACGCAAACAGAAACTGTGGCCAGCTTGTGTTTGTCTGAAGCAGCATGTCTGCGGTGTGTATATTCCATCTATTTGGATCCTTTGCACTTCATCGCGACTGTATTCAAACCTGATGCAAAGGTCATCACTTGGATGTAAAATACGGCAGCGCGTGCACGAAATGATCCAGACTGCGATGGATGCGGAGAACTCATGGGGAGCAGGAGAGCGCACACGCAGTAGACGGAGATCAGAGCGCAGAAAAAAAGACTTGTCTCTGCACTAGAATGAGGAGCATGCGCTCTCAATGTCTAATATGTTCAGTGAAATCCTGCAAGAAAGTGCCTCAAATTATAATAGGTACAGTTGAAGTCAGAATTATTAGACCCCTTTAGAATTTTTCGTTTTCTTTTTTAAATATGTCCCACATGATGATGAACAGATTCAGGAAATGTTCACAGTATGTCTGATAACATTTTTTCTTCTGGAGAAAGTCTTACTTGTTTTATTTTGGCTAGAATAAAAGCAGTTTTTAAAATTTTAAATACCATTTTAGGGTCAAAATTATTAGCCCCTTTAATCTAGCCCCCCACCCCCCAATAGTCGACAGAAGAAACCAACATTTTACAATAACTCGGCTAACCTGCTGACTTAACCTAACTAACCTAGTTGAGCCTTTAAATGCAATGAAGAATATCTACTCTAATATTATGTGCTGTCATCATACTCTACTTTAAAATTAAATTAATATAATATTAATTCAAGTGTTAAAAGAATTGAAATTCGTGACTATGATTAAGTTGAAAATATCCATTAGAAAATTAAAAGTAATTAAAAAGTAATCAGATGTAATCAATTACTTTACTTTTATAAAGGAACTGAAAAGTTAAACTACTTATTACATTTTAAACAGGGTCATTTGTAATCTGTAATCTATTACATTCCCAAAGTAACCTCCCAAACAATGTGTATGCATATTCAACCCATTCCTGAAAAAGACTGATCCAGTTCAAAATAGGACTACTATATGGCAATCTAAAAAAACACTCTTACTGATCAAGAGACAAAGTCTTACAAGTTTGGTTTTCAAAAAGATTGTATTCTTTGCAAATTAATTAAATGTACACTGTTAAGAACTGCTTAAAGGAGCCTGTGTAAAGGCGTGTGTTAAAGTTGTGAGTGAAGGCAGGTGTCACAAATGAAGGACCAATAAATAAACAGTGCACAAAATAACAAACAAAACAGCAACATCTCAGCCCAGCTCATCAATGCAGTGCTGCTGGTTTATCCAGTTTTGATTTCTAATTTTAGATTTCTGAAGGTCATTAGATGAAATCTCAGAATGGGTATAAATGCAAATTTTGTAATTATGTGGCTGTTGTAACCAATTATCAATATACTGTGTTATATAACACAACTCTCTCTCTCACATACACACACACACACACACACACACGTTTGTTTTTGTGAAAAGTGGGGACATTACATAGGTTTCCATTCATTTTATTCTGTCCAAACCATATATTATATTGCCCTCACCCCACCCCACCCCTAAACCCAACCATCACAGGAGACTGTGTGCAGCTTTACTCTCTGATTAAACTCATCAAGTGGGATTTATGAGCTTTTTGAGAAGTGAGGACGTCACCAATGTTCTCATATTTCACCTCCTTTTTGCAATACCTGTGTCATACCTATGTCATTATACAGATTTGTGTCCTGATATGTCACAAAAACACGTGTATACACACACACACACACACACTAGTCACAGAAACACACACAAATACTCAAATGAACTTACAGAAACACACATACTTACAGAAATAATGGCCTTTTTCCACTGAGTGGTACGGTACAGGTTGGTACGGGCCACCTTTATCAAGCTTGCATTTCCACTGCCAAAAGGGTATCCCAATCATCCCCATCCACTAAATTGGTCTCTTCACTCCACCTATAGCTTGTGTGTGTGTGGTGAAGCACTGGCACTGTTGTCCTGTGGCTGCCAGAGCATCATCCAAGTGGAGCTGCACACTGGTGGTGCTGTGTGGAGAGACCCCCCTCATGACTGTGAAGCACTTTGGGTATATGGCCATACACAATAAATGCACTATATAAACACACATTACATTACAATAATAATAGCCTACTCATATTAACCTTTATTTGACATCTACAGAATCAATAGTAAACCCTGATCTTTATTATAAGCAAAAAATAAATAAAAATCGTGATTCACATTTTATCAGAACTGTGCTGTAGTGATGGGAAGTTCAGATCATTTTACTGACTCAGATCTTTGGGTCTTGTTCATGGAGATGAACGAATCTTTTTTCGAGTCATTTCGTTCATTTGGTTCAGTTTGCCAAAATATCATTAAAATGTTACAAATTGCTTCCAAACACATCTACAACTAGCCCAAAAGGTTGATCACACGACAAATAAGTCACAAATACAAAACTATAAGAAGGAGAAAATGATAATTCGATGTTTACCTGCTCTTTTTTTCTGAAGGTGTTGTTGTCTCTTTGCTCAGCTCAGCTCTTCATGTCTTCAATTGTCAGTGATTCGTTCATGTTACACTGACAGTAACATATATTCTTTACCAAAGTACACAGTCTGAGTTGATAGGAGCCATGATAATTAGTCCACCTTTTGAGTCGTCTGGTTCTTGAGTCGTTTATTCATCACGTGACAGAATGACTCAAACCCGAGGATTCGAGAGATGAACGGATCAATTCTTTTTCCGGCTCTAAACGCATATGATTGGCTTCTGCCTTTCCACGATGAACGACTCAAAAGACTTGAAATGAACGAAACCACCTGCACAAATGTGCGCACGCGCGGATCAACGAATCACTCCCTGAGAGGACTCATAGTTCCAGAGTCATATTAAAGATTTGTTCAAAATAAACGAATTGTTCAAGAATAACCCTTCACTACTTTGCAGCCCTACACACACTATTCAAAGCAACACATACATGCATGTTTCAGACACAATTCGAAGACACATACAGACTACTCTAAATTGGTCCTCTGCTTTTAACCCATCCAAGTGCAAACACACACACATTTTTTTAGAGAAGCGTGAGCATGCACATACACACACTAACAGACAAATTAACTAACTGACAAACTAACTACATTCATTTTCCTTCAGCCTAGTCCCTTTATTCATCAGGGGTCGCCACAGAGGAATGAACCGCCAAACTATCCAGCACATGTTTTATGTAGCGGATGACCTTCCAGCCACTTGACTTCCCATCACTGGGAAACACCCACACACTCTTGCATTCACACTTATACACTATGGACAATTTAGTTGATCAGTTCCCCTATAGCGCATGTGTTTGGACTGTGGAGGAAACCGGAGCACCGGGAGGAAACCCTCGATAACATGGGGAGAACATGCAAACTCCACACAGAAACACCAACTGACCCAGCCTCGAACCAGTGACCTTCTTGCTGTGAGGCAACAACGCTACCTACTGCACCACTGTATCATCCTTAATAACTAACTAAAAAAACAAAAGAAACATCATCATCATCATCATCATCATCTCTCTGTTTCCCTGAACACAGTGTTGATTGATATGTGTAGTGGATTCTTTTCTTCATGCAGTAAACATAAAAAACTTTAATAATGACTTCGATTAAGTTTTGAAACTGATCTACATTGTGAACAGTATTACTGTTTTTTTTGCATCTCTGTTGTTCATGTTTTGTATATTTAAGTCTTGTTTATAATGTTAAAAGGGACTTTACAATTTGCATTCATTAGTAAAGTTGGTTATTGCACACCATCCTGGCTAGACATGCCGATATTCTTTTTTTCCAAAAAGCAGAGGACCAGTCTTGAGTATGGGTAAAACCGTACTTGACAAGGCTCATTTCACTTCACACACACATAGATATTATTTTCAAACCTGCCAACATTGCTTTAGATCAGGGGTGCCCAAACTCGGTCCTGGAGGGCTTGTGTCCTGGAAAAACATGCTATAAACTTTCTGGCAGCTGCGTTGAATCAAGTTGGAGCTAAAATCAGCAGGACTGAGTTTGGGCATCCCTGCTTTAGATAAAGGAAATTAGATAATGGGAATTATAAAAATGTTAGTAAGCACTTAATAGCTACATCAGACCAACGTGTTCATACCAAAATAAAGCATCCTAATAAAAAGGGTAACCTGATTCATGATATCAAATATTAACATGCCACTTGATCAATGTGGAAAAAAAAAATTAAAAACTCCACCATGTCAGTTCCATCTTGTTTATGATGTGTGTGAATGACAGTCATCCAGGGTGTGTTTTCAGAAGTCAGTGGTTTCTGCATGACATTCTTAAAAATATAGCCCTCGTATAAAAACACATAAAGAGCCTGACCACAAATGCAGGTCACTGACAGACTGATCCTCGATGATAAGATGAGAAACACTCAAAGTATTTACTTCAGAAGACATTATTTGCATTTCAGGAAGTTCTGTCTAATACAGTCACTAATATTTTTGTTTATGAGAATCAAGTACTACAGATTTACAAAGATGATTCACTCGCATGACTATGAATGGGGAAAAGTGCCACATCGGCTGCCTCATAGTGAAATAAGTAGAGATGCACTGATCCCGATACTTTCATAGGATATTGGTTCAATACCGCATATTTTTGCTGTATCGGGTGTCAGCCAGCTGGTACCGAGCCAAATCTGATCTTGTGCTGATATATATAAATTAATTAAGAGTAATTTGTAAACCAACTAAAGCCATGAAGGTAGCCTATTATAAGGGCCTAGAAAAATGTCATGTTGGCCTACTATATCCCAAATGTTCTGAAGCCATTCTACAGTTTAATGTGAAGCACAGATGAATATTCAAGTGCTTAAATTCATGTTCAGTTCAGCGCTTCCCGTCGCTGCGCCAGTCAATCATTCTCCATTCATTCACAATCCAATCTGCATGTCGCGTTCATGACAACAGGAAAAAATCCTCAAGACTGCTTGTTCCTGTTAATATAAATAATCAGTGAAGAAATTGTGTGTGTCACTATTTAAAATTAAAGCGCAGCTTTTCGCTTATAATGTCTTATTGCTCATCGTCATAAATTAAAATAAGGACGCATGACAGCTGGGTGTCTGAGAGGTTACTCGCACGTGACTTGTCATAGCTCTTTTGGTCAGTTTAGAAACTTTGCAGTGTGAAAGCGAACTGTACCAAGAACAAAGAGCAGCATTGAAACAATTTTAATCCCTGTTTCGGAACAAAAAAGGTGTGAAAGCACCCTTAGTGACGATTCATTCATGCACCGGCTCGGAGACGTGACATGCGCTACTCCTTACAATGATTCTCACAATAAGTTTCTGTTCTTCATCCTTCCGACTGAGTTTATTAGAGAATATCAGACTTTGCTGAAAGGCTGGTTATTTCACCAACGTTTAGTGTCAATAGTGATAGCATATTACAGATGTCAAAGAAAAATCTTAATATTAAAAAAGGAAACATAAACTGGACCACAACAGATCAGTATCATAACGCATGCTCAATTAATGGAGCCTAGTTTACAGCAAGCATCATGTTTTTAGTGAGATGGTATCGTCTGTCATATATAGTTGGCCTGTAGGTCATTTGAGTTTAGCACCAGAACAATAGAAACTGTATTATGCTTTTAAAAAAAAAAAAAAACAGCGCACTATCGAGATCGGATCTGCATCAGTCGATACTCAGAATTTTGGTATCAAGATCCGATCGGTTCCAAAAAAATGCTATTTGTGCATCCCTAGAAATGAGCCCTGCCATACTGGCAGAATAGTAAGGGTGTCACTATCCTCCAAATCTTTGATTCGATTACAATTTCGATTCTAAAGTCACGGTTCGATTCGATTTTCGATTTAAAAAAGAAAATTAAACAAAATCATAAACAAATCATACAGTAAATGAATAAAGAGAAGTTACACACATAATTACCACCTGTCAATCACTTTTTCTGCGGGACTCGTGAATAGGCAGTGATCTGTGTCCTTATAATGGCGTCGGTAAAAAAGACGCACAACCAACAGGAACCAGCCAACAGTATCTGAGGTGTTCGCTAAAATTACCAAGTACAAGTGTGCAAGTGAAAGACGGAAGCAGTCTACTGACCCGATGACTGCCTGTACCCACTGTCTCAAGCGCACGACAATGTGTGTGCGTCTCTGTGTGTGCCTGCCTGTGTGTGTGTGTGTGGTCACGTGATGTGCGTTTTCAGCAGTAGTGAGGAAGGAGGGCTGCTCAGAAATGCTACACGCCAGTGTGGATGTGGATCGTTATCGTTATAAAATGTCATTTAAAAACTAAGACCTATTAATGTGAACAGGGCCTGAGTGTGTATTTTTCGCGAGTAGATTTGCAACGGGGACGGGGCGGAGGATCGTGATGCCGGTGTGTTGTCTATCGGCCCAACCCTAATACATAGCAGAGCTTGCAAACTGTGTTTTTTTTTTTTTTTTTCGACAACACGAATGTTGTCAACATAACTCACTGGAAATCCAAAACACTTTCACACCGGCAATTTCATTGAAAGAGGAGAGGATTTACGCTCTGTCGACGGCTCTCCTGCGTCTGCAGTTCAACAAGCATGTTTATTTCCGCTTGTCAAGCCAAGCTGACATGACATGAGGCCGTGGCAGCATCGACGATTCCATTTTTTTATTCGATAATCGAAATCGAGCATGAATTTTGATCGATTTCGATTTAAAACCGAAATCGTGACACCCTGACAGAATAGTCAATCATCTATCTTTATAGCCTAGCAGTTGTTTTTGTGCTGCATCTGTACAGATTTGTAATTCTATTTCTTAAATTAGTATTTTGAACACCATTTAGGATGCATAGTACGCAGATGGGGACTCAGCATCTGTTTTTCCAGTCCTCTGGTTACCACAGAAACAGCCATAAAGGAGATTGGTGTCGTACCAATGGACACTTTTCGCATTTTCAGTTCTCTCAGCATTGAAGTGGTTCAACAGAGTACAACACATCATTAGTCTACAATCCTATTAGCTGAAATGATAAGAGAGAAACTCCAGGATGGTGTTATTAAGGCTTTCAGAAAGAGGAAAACAATAGAAATAAGTGTCCCACACAATAGTGTGGGACTGATAATGGCAGCCAGAGGAGAGAATACTGTCAGACTTACTGTCCTGCACCCATAGATGCTGCTTTTGTTGCAGGATTATTCCATATATGCGTAAATACATATAAATGTGCATTCTTATTTAAGATGCTGGTGACCCCATATCCATTAAAAAATACTATTAATTTTTTTTCGAGTCAGTTATTCTGTTCGAAATAATAGAAATATGCTTCTGGAAATAAAATTAGAATTACAAATATGTACTTCCGCTGTGGAGACCAATGGGGCACTTTTCCCTTATGACATTTACACAGAACTGATATGATGTGTTTCAAGAGTTCACACTTCGATAATGCTTGACTATTTTATCAGGTTTGGCATGCTAATCCTGAGCTCGGGGCTAGGTGAGTCTGATGCTGTGTTCACACCAGACGCGAAACGAGCCGATAAATCGCGCTATTCGCGCGTAAAGCCACGTGAACATTTAAGTTTACTCGCTTCATTTGAGCATCAAACCCCGCTTCATTCGTGCATTAAACCCCGCTTCATTCGCACGTCAAATCCGCTTTAGATCAGACGCGGATTCGGATCACAGTGTTTATGTGTTTTATGAAGAACAGGTTAGGGTAATCAGGCCAGTTTTTGTATAACGATTGTTTGTTCTGTAGATCATCGAAAAAAAAAATTTGCCCAAAGGGGCTTATAATTTTGTCCCTAAAATGGTGCTTAAAAAATTAAAAACTGCTTTTATTCTATCCAAAATAAAACAATTAAGACTTTCTCCAGAAGAAAAAACATTATCAGACATACTGTTAACATTTCCTGAATCTGTTCAACAGCATTTATGAAATATTTAATAAAGAAAAAAAAAATTCATACCATTCGGTACGAGACTTTTAGTTCGGTACGCATTGCAAATGGAACGATTCAGACTAATATCTGAAATGATAAAAGAGAATAAGTACAAAAAAGCCTGCATTGCTTGCCCTGCCTTCAAGCTCTTATTGGCCCACTGCGCTACAACAGAACAGTTCTGATGACAGGTTGCTACAGCTGCAAAAATGTAAAAGTCTGGATCCAAGATAACACTGACAGATTTAGTTTTAGAAACCAGCTAGAGTTACAAATCATGGCACATCTGACCAGTGATCATGTGCTGGATGTCAATCCAGCATTTACACTTTTCCAAGAGTGGATAAAAGACTTACAGTGTTTAAAGTCCGCTATGAAAATGACTAAAGCATTCAAGGTAAAGCCGGTGGGACGGGGTTTTCAGGTAGGTTAACAGTGTTTGCCCCTGAATCTACACATTTTAAGCACGAGATGTTCTAACATTATTTAATCCTTCATTTAATCGTCACAATGCTGTCAATCGTGCTGCTATTAAGATAACGTATGCAAATAATAAGTTATAATATCATCTGGGCAATATCAGATATCAGACAGCACCTGTGAGAACAGCACAGTAATTATTGTTAATTCAGTTCATCTCAGTCACGTCAAGCAGTGTGTGCAGGGCCGGTGAGTGCATGCAGATTTGTTAATTGTGATTAGAGTGTTAATATTTAATAGAGTCTGTTCATAAAAAACTTGTAGTATCGTTGCTCAGCATTTTTGGTGGGTGCGACTAAATTTTGTCTGGTGCGCCTACATTTTTGAAGTTAGGAGCACCGGTGCTACCAAGAAAAAAGGTTAATTTCGAGCCCTGTTAGACCTGAATAATTCTGTTTTGTCGGAGTTTAAGAGAAGAAAATTGTTGGTCATCCAGTCTTTAATGTCTTTGTTACACTCTGTTAGTTTAGACAGTTCAGACGTCTCCTTAGGTTTAGTTGAAATATATAATTGAGTATCATCTGCATAGCAGTGAAAGCTGATAAAGTGGAAATGTCGGGTTTTAAGAAAATGTTAAATGTAATAGAGCCCCGTTACATTTTTCCTTCATAAGCCCATTTCAGTCAGATAATTCCTGCTTTCAGATCCACTGAAATGGCAGGTGACAGTCAAATCAAGCAGATCAAGTGCTGTCTGAAGAAAAGGTGGACACTCATCTTTCTGAAAATAAAATAATACTTAAAAATTGATTAAAACTGAGCTCCATATACAAACTCAGTTGTTCTTTTCTTTTTTTTAACTATCGCAATATTACATTTATTTTTTATTAGCAGCTTTTTGGATTTGAGTTTAAAGAAGGATTCGTTTTATTTGCTGCTAAGCAGAAACCCCAGAAGTATAGCTCTGTCACACTGTAAAGTAAAAGAAAAATAACAGATCATACTTTAATGATGTGAGTTTTAATACATAAAAAATTAAAATCAGAGAAATCCTCTGGCTTTTTTATTTAGTTATTTTGCTGCATCGAAAACATACCGATCCGTGACACCACTGTATCGTAACCAACCTAACTAGGATCTTTGTGAACCGTAACACCCCTAGTGTTTATGCAGGAATTTGTTTATTAATTTATTTGCAAATTTGTTTATTGTTACATATTGATTTATTATTTATTGAAGGTTTCATCCTCCATACTATGGGCCCTTTTCACATGACTTTTTCTTTATTAGGCTCAAATTGATTAACAACATATATATATATATATATATATATATATATATATGCATGTTAGAACATGAGAGTTCACACATCAGACACCTGCTGCACTTCTGTGAATGAGGAAAACTGAATAATGTGACAACTAAAACAACCCACACATAAGCTTTTATTGAAATAATTAACATATTGAACATATGACAGAAAGTATAACCTGACTGACAGGTATACGCTGAGTTTAGTTTCGTTTATAGAGCAGGGCATGCAGTGAGCCTTATCACATATTTCTGTAATTAGGGTTAGGTGGTATGACAAACACTTAATTTGATTTCATGGTTATGATTAAGGATGTGCATCTATCAATTAATTTTCAGTCAATTTAACCAGTACAATTTTTATTGTTACTTTGATATCATCTGTATATTATTTTGCTGCCAGTTAAAATGAGATAATGCCAAATATATGAGATTGTATTGTGATAGTTTATAGTTTACCTGGCCTAGTAATTATACTATTGTTTTAGTTTATTTGGGAAATGTTTTAATAGTGTCGAATATGGTGAGCAGTACAAAATGATCCGTATGTTAACTGTTAAACAACTAAATTAAGTTTAAAGGCTTTTAAATTGAAATGCTTTATAATCTGATATGGATTTTCAATCAGCTTGGCTCCATCATAGGTCCTACAGAAAAAAATATTTTTTTATTTTATAGTTTATTTTGTTGTTTTAATTCTAGTTTATTATCATTATCTTCATTCTCTACAGCGCCTCTGTTCGAAATGCATTACAGCAGGCTTTTACCACAGCTCATTTAAGATAAAAGACCAACATAAATATTTGTAGATCAGTTTTCACTGTTGTCTACATTGTTGACTATCTTTTTTAGCGCTTATTTGCTTTGATCTATTCATCAGGTGCTGTGTCAAAAGCCACTAGCACGCATTCAACTGCGGTTTGTCTGCCTTTATTGGTTTTTCAGCTTTATCATTTCCTGCTAGTCCTGATTGAAATGTTTCGAGCGTCTCGTAAATCTAAAGAATCAACAAGGAACTTAAGCAAGAATGGAGAGATGTGGGTGAGAAGAGCTGATGAATCACACCATAGATATGATAGATGAAATGTCAGATATCAAACCAAGAATGGAGAAAGACTCAGAACGAATGCATTTTATTCTGATCATTTGCATTGAGGCAATAAATAAATAAACAGATTTAATGAATTCTAATAATTTACCACACTGTGCAACTATATGTATATATTTATGTAATTTATACATTGCATTTACATATCTATATATGTTTTTATATTACATTTAAATACTTAAATACATTGGTAGAGCTTGAGGTTTTACTGAAATAAAATGAAAATCTCTCTTTTTTTTTAAACCACATCCAAGGAAAGTGCATATGAACAAACAATACATTGATAAATATAGAGAAAAAAAAGGCTCTTTGCAGATAACATCGATCGGAAACAAAACCCAAAGACTCTATAGTTCAGATTAATAAATTAGAGAAAGACTGTCAGGGTTTATCCAGAACTTGAGCTGAAAATGCATGTGCTGCTCCGTTGATTCAAGATCTAGTCTATAGTTTGTTTTGACTGTGAGAGTCCTTCACTTGAGTAGATGTGGAAAATACATTCGTTTGTGTCTCAATCGTTCATATTGATCATATGTGCAGTAGTTATGATCAAATAATCCGGGGTAGCAGAAGAGACGCTGCCATCAGGAGTAAAGCGGTCAACACACTGATCTTACTGCTGACTTCTCCTGATGAATACGCTGTTTACAGGAAAAGAGAACAAGACAGAGTTTATTAGTACATATCATTCAGCATGAGTGTGGAATATTAACTCAGGCACATCAATGTGGAGACAGTATGTTAATCTGCATTTATCACATGGCTCTCTGGAATACTTGATTCTGATTGGTCAATCATGAAATTCTGAGGTCTTTTCTAGATAACAATCAAAATGTGTTTTAAATATCCATTAAAACAAGGGTTTGACAGAAAGATAATGCATTCAATTTCAAACCAGTTATTGCCTTAAGTGAAGTTTATTTATAAAGTAACGTCGAGAAGATCAAGTGCTTATGATTGCTTGCGGCCGGTCCTGCATTATTCAATTTATGATTGACCAATCAGACGATTCCTAAGCCACTTTATATACCCTAAGTTCCAAATCACAGCCATCTTTATTTTGAAGAATCCCCCCTTCCACCCCAACTCCTCCTCCTTTCCTAGACGGGTGGCACTGTGGCCCAGTGGTTAACTCTGTTGCCTCACAGCAAGAACATCACTGGTTCTAGCCCATTTCTAGCACATTTCTGTGTGGAGTTTACACGTTCTCCCCGTGCTTATGTGGGTTTCCCCCTGGTTCCCCGGTTTCCTCCCACCGTCTAAAAACATGCAACTTAAGTTAACTGACCAAATCAGCACCATAGACATGCTCCTAGTCAGTATTCATCTCTTAAGAGCGATCACTATCTGTTCATTAGCTACTACAGCAGAGGAGTTCTCCAGATCTACCTGAGCCATGCAAACAGGAGGGAGCCCCGGGCTCGAGGATCTTATTAGCTCAGGGCTGTCTTCCAGGACAGCATGCCAAACACACTTTATAATCAATCATCAGCTAAGGGTGAACTCTTGAAAAATAATACAAAGTGTTATATATTGATTTTTAGGTTATCTTTTTCAATCAAAAGAAACATTATTTTGTAATTATGCTCTTAACTGTTTGGCGCCTAATGTTTGTGCTAATTATAAGTAGGTTAGGGTTAGGTTGTTCTACATTCAGTTTTTCTTTCTGCAAGCTTGCACATTTAATTAAAGAGCTAGTAGATTATTACAGCTCAGATCATGGTCTTGTGTCTAATGGTTTAGTTCTGTGTCCAGTAGCCATGTAATAATCAGGATAATGTACATCCAGCCGGTGGTAATTGTAAAATAAACCCTCCAGCCTTCACTACAGCTGCTGATAAATCTGGTGTACTTTATCCTACAACAACCACCAGCTGGATGTACATTATCCTTCACTTAATACAGTGTCAATGTAATTAATGTTTGGCTGTAGTACAAGATTATTTGACCCCACTTACCTGTGTTATTTACTATTATTGAATAAGTGTAGATCTCGAAGGGTAGCGTGTTGTTTCTGGCTGCTCGGACTATAGTGTTCACTATCTGGGTGTCATTGGGCAGAATTGTGCCGGCTGAGAATGCTAAATCCATGCTGTTCCTGATCGACGGCACAATCTTTGATTTCACACCGGCATCACTAGAGAGAGTGTGTTTAATCCAGATTTAGTCATAAAAACAGACTGTTAAATAGTCAAAGCTGGGTTTAACCCTCCTGTTGGATGTAAACACTACTGCAGTCAGAAACGAATGTTGTCCATTGATAAAACGCTAATAAGGGAAAACCTGGACATTCACAAGATTTATTAAAATAGATTTGAGGCTTGAAATTAAATTGGTTTAGTCAAGGAGGGCCATCTTGACCTACAGTCCGAATAGTGTTTATCGTTAGACAACAGGAGGGATTAGAACACACAAGCATACATATGCCTACCTGAAGTTTGTTAAAGATATGGTGCTGAATGACACTGGGTAGTCGTAGAAGAAAAAGGGCTCAAGCTGTAAAACAAGAGCAGTTAAGCAAAATTGGTTTTCTGTTTTGGAAGATGATACACCAAATTCCTTAATGAATTCTTCACACATACCCCAGTTTTTATCATCATTGCCCTGGTCTGAAAATCGGTCTTAGTCTTATTTGAAAGTGCAGCCGTAAAGGTTCCATTGGTCAGGATTATCACTGGAATGATCTGCAGCGATTCTGTACAGATAAAACAGTTCATCGGTTGCAGTCTTCAATAGATGTGGACATTGAATATATCAGAAGACCGATTCCTGCAAACTTACTGATAACCATAATAGTGCCGACATCCACGCTGAGGTTGAACCCTGAGGTCGGATTTACCGCTGCATCTTTTAGAGTCTGCACAATGTCATTGTTGTCGGGAATCTGTTCAGTGGAGTTCTGGTTAAACACTATTTCTAGGTCCACCAGTACATTTTGTTCTACTGCCCTTATTTTGTTCACAGCTCTGAAAGAAAACACAAAGTTTGTGTTAAAGTCTGCGCATGTGGAAGTGGTGAAGATTTTGTCTTTTTTTAAGGTGCTATATGTAAGTTTGTGACTGTCCTGAATCATAAAAATACCATGATATGTTTGCAAAAATTTAAGAAACATGTTGAGTGAACATTCTTGTTTATCTGTGAAACAATGCTAAAGTCAGATATTCTGCTTTAAAAATGTGCGTTTCGACATGTCTGTTTTGTTTTGGTCTCTGTAACTCCGCCCACTGCCAATTTAACCAATTATATTTAAGCACTTTGGGTTGCGTTGGTGAAAAACAGTGTATTTTATTGTAACCATGTAAATGTGACCTCTGGAGGGCTGTAGCAGTCTCGAATTGAGACGCAGATTTAGAGAATTCTTTTTGAGATTTTAGAGATTTTCTTTTTGGCTCAGTCCCTTTATTAATCAGGATACACCATAGCAGAATCAACTGCCAACTTATATACAGATGGTTTACACAGCGGATGCCCTTTTAGCCGCAACCCAACACTGGGAAACACCCCTACACTCCTGCATTCACACAAGGCCAATTTAGTTCATCAATTTCCCTATAGCGCAGGGCTGGCCAGCCCTGTTTCTGGAGAGCCACCCTCCTGCAGATTTCAGTTGCAACCCATATCAAACACACCTGCCTGTAATTATCAGTGGTGTTCAGGTCCTAATTAATTGATTCAGGTGTGTTTGATATGGGTCGCAACTGAAATCTGCAGGAAGATGGCTCTCCAGGAACAGGGCTGGCCACCCCTGCTATAGCACATATCTTTGGAATAGGGCTGCACGATAACAGAAAAAATAATAATCACTATTATTTTGCTCAAAATGTTAATCACAATTAATTATGACGATTAATTCTTTGGTTAGCTTTATTATATATGTATGTAATATAAAAGGGCAGCACAGTGGTGCAGTGGGTAGCATGTTCGCCTCACAGCAAGAAGGTCACTGGTTCGAGCCTCGGCTGGGTCAGTTGGTGTTTCTGTGTGGAGTTGCATGTTCTGTCCGTGTTGGCTATCGGGCTACCCACTGCGCCACCGTGACACCCAAAAATACAAATATTACAAGCGCAAACATTAGCTGAGCATTTTTTTTTAATATAAGGCTCGATCTTTAGGAATGCTTGCTCCTCTTAGCATCATCAGTCTGGCAACCTTTGCGTGCGTGGGGTCATCATAGGAGGGGCTGAGTGAAAAACCCCTCTCCAGTATTTTGGATTTTAGCTGCAGTACAAAGTTCAATCCTACATACTGCACCTTTAATATTCAATAAAATGCGTCTGTACACATCCATTCATCAACTGAGTGAGAGTGCTGATTCAGTAGCTACTCCACAGCTCTCCAAATGTTTGTAGGAATGATTGAAATCATGAAAGTTACATGAATGATGCTCCAGGAAAAACATCGAATCCAGTATTGCATCTTACTTGGCAAAATCACACCCACCAAATTACACATCACAAATTAAACTCATACTTTTTATGTGAGGGCAAAAACCGTCATCTATCTGGGAGTGCTGAAGCATGTGATTAATCTTTTTAAGTAATAATGCAAACTGGAAACTCACCTGAAAGCAAGCACGATAACCCTGAGGAAAAGAGCTCCATACTTCATTCTATATACTTTGTCACACTGTGGAAGAAATTTGGCAGTGTTATTAAATATTAAACGCATACATGAATCATGCTACTGTGAAAAAGGAGGTTCAGAATGGCCAAGAGATCAAATTCAATGAAACATTAATTTATTTTACAAGCTAATATCACACCTCCTTGCTGCTCATATTGCATCTTAAAGAACTCACCTCTTGCTCAACTAGTTTTGCCAAGATTTGAAATGCTGGAGTTGTTGCGTCTTCCAGATCTGAAGTGAATACTATTAAAATGACCATCTCTATGGCTACAATTGGTGGAGGACGTGTTGGTAATGCTGTTGTAGTTGTAACCACAGAAGTTGCTTTTGTTGTGGTGGTGGTTGTCGGTGTTGTTGTCGGTGTTGTTTTGGTTGTTGTAGTTGTTGTCGTAGTTGTTGTTGTAGTTGTTGTGGTGGTTGTAGAGGTTGTTGTTGGTGGTGGTGTTGTAGTTGTAGCTATTGTAGCGGTGGTGGTCGTTTCACTGCTTGTGACTGTAGGTGCTATCGGTGGTGTTGCTTTAAGTAAAGGGGTGGTTTGAATTGTAGTAGTTGCAGGTAGACTTTGGCTTGTAGATACACTGGCAGATACAGTTGTAGTTTGAATAGTACTGATAGGTTGGGATGTTGTCGTCAACTGAGTTGTTATTGTCGACTGTGGTTGTAAAGGGGTTGACGCTGTCTGTTGGGTGGTAATTACTGTTGCAGTGTTTGATGTTGGCTGGATAGTAGTTGATGCAGGTCGCAGTGTTGTTGTGGTTGGGATTGCAGTTGTAGATATAGCTGTAGCTAGAGTTGGTATCATTTGCGAAATTGTTGAGAACGTAGATGCTGTTGTAATTATTGTTGACTGTGCATCTGTTGTAGTTTGGATTAGCGTTTGTTGTGAAGAGGTAACAGCTTGCAATAGAGTTGTTGAGAGTGTTGTAGCCTGGGGGCTGTTCGTAACCTGGGAGTTTTCTGTAACTGTTTGCTGGCTTGTTGTAGTGGATGCAGTGGTTGTAGCATTTTCCTCTGGTCTGACTGTTGTTGTTTAACATAGTTTCAATGATTGATTGCATTGTAGATTTGAGAATTATAATTGGAAAAAAAGTGAAGTCAATCATTCAAATGTATCAGTCTTTGTAAAAATAATATACAGTGATGATACAAACATTTTTGTCAACAGAATGAATTACTTACCAGTTAAATTAGTAATATTAAAGGTTGTGCTTGCATTGAAGATAGCAATTCTGATTTGCACATCAGTGGGCAGATTGTCCACTGTGAATTCCAAATCCATAAATGTGAGAACTGAACCAGGACTACATAAAGAAAGAAGAATGTTAAGTTTACACTTGTTATGTGTTTTTAAGGCAGTATGAGAGTGTAATGGGTACAGTGATCAAAAATAACTTTTACTGCACTGTGTACATACAGCATAGATACTTGCATGGATATAGCAATGGATGGATAATGATATTTAAAAATTAACAAGAAATACCCACCGGAACCAACGAACACTCAATCCAAGGAAGGAGATAAAAACTTTTCTTAAGGGCGGTTCAAACTGTGGAAAAGATGGAAAGCCATTTTCAGTGTGAAGTTTTGAATTCTGTACTGAGTCTTTTGTACAAACAATAGTAAATTACAAAAGTATTTAAATGTCTTTTATAAAACTTACTTCATTTTTTACTTTTTGTTCTCGATTTTTGTACTTAGTTGAAAATGAATTCAGCAGTTCAGGATCAAATATTTCATCACAGGTAAACATGACAGGTACTGTAGTTGTAAGCAGTGTAGTAGGACTTGCTGTACTTGTAGTGAGTTTCACTACAGTTGTGAGTGGCTCTGTTGTAGACTGTAGTGCTGTTTTAAAAGAATGAATAAAATAATAAATCTCAGTTTAAGCGAAGACATAACCTCTCATTTAATACCTATCAGACTGCAGATGCAGCTGATAGTATTTAAACAATGACAAATCAAAGTAGAACTTTCATGACCTTACTAACATCCATCCGTTGTAGAAAAGTTACCACCAATCACAAATAAGTAGGATAGAAAATAAATTAGTAGTTTTCAGCATCTTTAACTGCAGAAAATCCATTAACCATAACAAACATTTTGAATTGTCATTTATTGCACAAAATATATAAATAAATTTGTGTAACTTACAAAAAATAGGACTTTCACTTGAGGCAGTAGTTGTGCTGATAGTAGAACCTTGGTCATTTGTTGAGAACATAGACTGTGCTGTAACTGATGGAAGTTGTGATGTGGTTATTGTTGACTGGGTTGTTTCTGTTGGAAGTTGTGATGTGGTCATCGTTGACTGGGTTGTTTCTGTTGGAAGTTGTGATGTGGTCATTGTTGACTGGGTTGTTTCTGTTGGAAGTTGTGATGTGGTCATCGTTGACTGGGTTGTTTCTGTTGGAAGTTGTGATGTGGTCATTGTTGACTGGGTTGTTTCTGTTGGAAGTTGTGATGTGGTCATTGTTGACTGGGTTGTTTCTGTTGGAAGTTGTGATGTGGTCATCGTTGACTGGGTTGTTTCTGTTGGAAGTTGTGATGTGGTCATTGTTGACTGGGTTGTTTCTGTTGGAAGTTGTGATGTGGTTATTGTTGACTGGGTTGTTTCTGTTGGAAGTTGTGATGTGGTTATTGTTGACTGGGTTGTTTCTGTTGGAAGTTGTGATGTGGTCATTGTTGAATGGGTTGTTTCTGTTGGAAGTTGTGATGTGGTCATTGTTGACTGGGTTGTTTCTGTTGGAAGTTGTGATGTGGTCATTGTTGACTGGGTTGTTTCTGTTGGAAGTTGTGATGTGGTTATTGTTGACTGGGTTGTTTCTGTTGGAAGTTGTGATGTGGTCATTGTAGACTGGGTTGTTTCTGTTGGAAGTTGTGATGTGGTTATTGTTGACTGGGTTGTTTCTGTTGGAAGTTGTGATGTGGTCATTGTTGACTGGGTTGTTTCTGTTGGAAGTTGTGATGTGGTCATCGTTGACTGGGTTGTTTCTGTTGGAAGGTGTGATGTGGTCATTGTTGACTGGGTTGTTTCTGTTGGAAGTTGTGATGTGGTCATTGTTGACTGGGTTGTTTCTGTTGGAAGTTGTGATGTGGTCATTGTAGACTGGGTTGTTTCTGTTGGAATTTGTGATGTGGTTATTGTTGACTGGGTTGTTTCTGTTGGAAGTTGTGATGTGGTCATTGTTGACTGGGTTGTTTCTGTTGGAAGTTGTGATGTGGTCATTGTTGACTGGGTTGTTTCTGTTGGAAGTTGTGATGTGGTCATTGTTGACTGGGTTGTTTCTGTTGGAAGTTGTGATGTGGTCATTGTTGACTGGGTTGTTTCTGTTGGAAGTTGTGATGTGGTCATCGTTGACTGGGTTGTTTCTGTTGGAAGTTGTGATGTGGTCATCGTTGACTGGGTTGTTTCTGTTGGAAGTTGTGATGTGGTCATCGTTGACTGGGTTGTTTCTGTTGGAAGTTGTGATGTGGTCATCGTTGACTGGGTTGTTTCTGTTGGAAGTTGTGATGTGGTCATCGTTGACTGGGTTGTTTCTGTTGGAAGTTGTGATGTAGTTGATGTTGACTGACCTTCTGTTGTAGTTTGGGTTTCAGTTTGTATGGTTGGTGAAGTAGTTACAGACTGGGGTGTATTTGTAGACTGAGCACTTGTTGAGATTGTTGACTGGGTTGTTTCTGTTGAAAGTTGTGATGTGGTCATTGTTGACTGGGTTGTATCTGTTGGAAGTTGTGATGTGGTTGATGTTGACTGGGTTTCACTTGTACTTTGGATTTCAGTTTGTATGGGTTGTAAAGTAGTTGATGACTGGGATGTATTTGTAGGCTGGGCACTTGTTGAGAATGTTGACTGGGTTGTTTCTGTTGGAAGTTGTGCTGTGGTCGATGTTGACTGACCTTCCGTTGTAGTTTGGGTTTCAGTTTGTATTGGTTGTGAAGTAGTTACAGACTGAGGTGTATTTGTAGACTGAGCACTTGTTGAGATTGTTGACTGGGTTGTTTCTGTTGAAAGTTGTGATGTGGTCATTGTTGACTGGGTTGTATCTGTTGGAAGTTGTGATGTGGTCGATGTTGACTGACCTTCCGTTGTAGTTTGGGTTTCAGTTTGTATGGGTTGTGAAGTAGTTACAGACTGGGGTGTAGTTGTTGGCTGGGCACTTGTTGAGAATGTGGACTGGGTTGTATCTGTTGGAAGTTGTGATGTGGTCATTGTTGACTGGGTTTCACTTGTACTTTGGATTTCAGTTTGTATGGGTTGTGAAGTAGTTACAGACTGGGGTGTATTTGTAGGCTGGGCACTTGTTGAGATTGCTGACTGGGTTGTTTCTGTTGGAATTTGTGATGTGGTCATTGTTGACTGGGTTGTATCTGTTGGAAGTTGTGATGTGGTCATTGTTGACTGGCCTTCCGTTGTAGTTTGGATTTCAGTTTGTATGGTTGGTGAAGTAGTTAATGACTGGGGTGTATTTGTAGGCTGGGCACTTGTTGAGAAGGTTGACTGGGTTGCTTCTGTTGGAAGTTGTGATGTGGTTGATGTTGACTGACCTTCCGTTGTAGTTTGGGTTTCAGTTTGTGTGGTTGGTGAAGTAGTTACAGACTGGGGTGTATTTGTAGGCTGGGCACTTGTTGAGATTGTTGACTGGGTTGTTTCTGTTGGAAGTTGTGATGTGGTCATTGTTGACTGGGTTTCACTTGTACTTTGGATTTCAGTTTGTATGGGTTGTAAAGTAGTTGATGACTGGGGTGTATTTGTAGACTGAGCACTTGATGAGAAGGTTGACTGGGTTGTACCTGTTGGAAGTTGTGATGTGGTCGATGTTGACTGGCCTTCCGTTGTAGTTTGGGTTTCACTTGTACTTTGGGTTTCGGTTTGTATTGGTTGTGAAGTAGTTACAGACTGAGGTGTATTTGTAGACTGAGCACTTGTTGAGAATGTTGACTGTGTTGTATCTGTTGGAAGTTGTGATGTGGTCATCGTTGACTGGGTTTCACTTGTAGTAGCATTTTCATCTGGCCTGACTGTTGTTTTTTATCATAGATTGAATGGTTGGGTGTTTTGTAGATTTTTGAATTATTGTTGATAAAAAAAAAATAGATGTTAATTTAGTCTAAATCATTTAAATAGAAAGTTTCTTTAATTTTTTCACTGTTTCATCTGATTTACTTACCTTGTACACTGGTGATATTAAATGAGGTGTTTGCATTGATGAAAACAGCTCTGATCTCATCGTCAGTGGGCAAATTGTTCACAGTGAATTCTAAATTCACAAATGTGACGACTGAACCAGAACTACATAAAGAGACATAAGTGTTAAAGTTTAGATAAGTACATTTTATAACTCGTAAAGATAGTATAAACATATTGCAGAGGTAAAATCAACAAAGAAATACTCACAGGAACCGAAGAACTTTCAGCCAGCGGAAGGCAATAAATTTTTTTGTTAGGATCGGCTCAAACTGTGGAAGAGTTGCAAATGAAGTCACAGTCTTTAAAATACAGAAATAAGTTCTTTTCTGTGTACTCTATAGTAAATATCTTGAAATACAAAATAATTTTAAAGTTTTTTTACACAACCTACTTCATGCATGACTTTTTGTTCTCGATTTGTATACTGAGGTGAAGAAGCATTCAGCAGTGCAGGATCAAATGTCTCATCACAGGTAAACATGACGGGTACTATAGTTGTAAGCAGTGTTGTTGAGGGATTTATACTGGATAAATCAGTTTTAAATGTTGTAGTTGACTGATCTGTAACTCCTGTTGTTGTCAATTCAGATTCATCCCATAAATCAGTTATATATTGTGTAGGCATTTCAGTAACAGTGGTAGGTACTTTTGATGTAAATGCTGTTGTCAATTCTAGTTCCTCAGAAGTTGATGATTTTCCACTGAATTCTGTGGTTGATTGCTCAGTCGTTCCAATAGTTGTCATTTCTGTTTCCTCTGTTGAATCTGCCGTAAATGAGGTTGGTGTTGTAAAACTGTTTGATACCTCTGATGTAAATACTGTTGTCAGTTTGAGTGCCTGGGGAGAAGTTGATTGTCCATTAACCTCTGTAGTTGATTGATCTGTTACTACTCCAGTAGGCATTTCAGTTTCCTCTGTTAAGTCTGTTATAAATGGAGTTGATATTTCTGTAACACCGGTTGATCCTTGTGATGTAAATGCTGTTGTCAAGTTTAGTTCCTTAGGAGTAGTTGACTGTCTGGTGACCTCTGTAGTCAGTTGATCAGTGACACCTTCAGTTGGAATTTCTGTTTCTTCTGATAAATCTGTTGTAAATGGAGTTGGTATTTCCGTAACAGTGGTAGATATTTCTGATGTAAATGCTGTTGTCAAGTCTAGTTCCTCAGAAGTAGTTAATTCTCTAGTCGTCAGTTGATTGGTCACTCTAACTGTTGACATTTCAGTTTCCTCTGTCAAATCTGTTGTAGATGGTGTTGGTGTTTCTGTGAAACTGGTAGATACCCCTGATGTAAATGCTGTTGTCAATTCTAGTTCTTCTGGAGTGGTTGATTCTCCTGTTACCTCTGTAGTCAGTTGATCGGTTACACCAATGGTAGTCATTTCAGTTTCCTCTGTTGACTCTTTAGATGAATCAGTTGTAGATGGTGTTTGTAATTCTGTGAAACTGGTAGAAATTTCTGATGTAAATGCTGTTGTCAATTCTTCTTCAGGTGTAGTTAATTCTCCTGTTACATCTGTAGTCAGTTGATCAGTTACACCAATGGTTGTCATTTCAGTTTCCTCTGTTGACTTTTCAGATAAATCAGTTGTAGATGGTGTTGGTAATTCGGTGAAACTGGTAGAAACTTCTGATGTAAATTCTGTTGTCAATTCTTCTTCAGGAGTGGTTGATTCTCCTGTTACCTCTGTAGTCAGTTGATCAGTTACACCAATGGTAGTCATTTCAGTTTCCTCTGACTCTTCAGATGATACAGTTGTAGATGGTGTTGGTAATTCGGTGAAACTGGTAGAAACTTCTGATGTAAATTCTGTTGTCAATTCTTCTTCAGGAGTGGTTGATTCTCCTGTTACCTCTGTAGTCAGTTGATCAGTTACACCAATGGTTGTCATTTCAGTTTCCTCTGTTGACTTTTCAGATAAATCAGTTGTAGATGGTGTTGGTAATTCGGTGAAACTGGTAGAAACTTCTGATGTAAATTCTGTTGTCATTTCTTCTTCAGGAGTGGTTGATTCTCCTGTTACCTCTGTAGTCAGTTGATCAGTTACACCAATGGTAGTCATTTCAGTTTCCTCTGTTGACTCTTCAGATGAATCAGTTGTAGATGGTGTTGGTAATTCGGTGAAACTGGTAGAAACTTCTGATGTAAATTTTGTTGTCAATTCTTCTTCAGGAGTGGTTGATTCTCCTGTTACCTCTGTAGTCAGTTGATCAGTTACACCAATGGTTGTCATTTCAGTTTCCTCTGTTGACTCTTCAGATGAATCAGTTGTAGATGGTGTTGGTAATTCTGTGAAACTGGTAGAAACTTCTGTTGTAAATGCTGTTGTCAATTCTTCTTCAGGTGTAGTTAATTCTCCTGTTACATCTGTAGTCAGTTGATCAGTTACACCAATGGTTGTCATTTCAGTTTCCTCTGTTGACTCTTCAGATGAATCAGTTGTAGATGGTGTTGGTAATTCGGTGAAACTGGTAGAAACTTCTGATGTAAATGCTGTTGTCAATTCTTTTTCAGGAGTGGTTAATTCTCCTGTTACCTCTGTAGTCAGTTGATCAGTTACACCAATGGTAGTCATTTCAGTTTCCTCTGTTGACTCTTCAGATGAATCAGTTGTAGATGGTGTTGGTAATTCGGTGAAACTGGTAGAAACTTCTGATGTAAATTCTGTTGTCAATTCTTCTTCAGGAGTGGTTGATTCTCCTGTTACCTCTGTAGTCAGTTGATCAGTTACACCCATGGTTGTCATTTCAGTTTCCTCTGTTGACTCTTCAGATGAATCAGTTGTAGATGGTGTTGGTAATTCTGTGAAACTGGTAGAAACTTCTGTTGTAAATGCTGTTGTCAATTCTTCTTCAGGTGTAGTTAATTCTCCTGTTACATCTGTAGTCAGTTGATCAGTTACACCAATGGTTGTCATTTCAGTTTCCTCTGTTGACTCTTCAGATGAATCAGTTGTAGATGGTGTTGGTAATTCGGTGAAACTGGTAGAAACCTCTGATGTAAATGCTGTTGTCAATTCTTTTTCAGGAGTGGTTAATTCTCCTGTTACCTCTGTAGTCAGTTGATCAGTTACACCAATGGTAGTCATTTCAGTTTCCTCTGTTGACTCTTCAGATGAATCAGTTGTAGATGGTGTTGGTAATTCGGTGAAACTGGTAGAAACTTCTGATGTAAATTCTGTTGTCAATTCTTCTTCAGGAGTGGTTGATTCTCCTGTTACCTCTGTAGTCAGTTGATCGGTTACACCAATGGTTGTCATTTCAGTTTCCTCTGTTGACTCTTCAGATGAATCAGTTGTAGATGGTGTTGGTAATTCGGTGAAACTGGTAGAAACTTCTGATGTAAATTCTGTTGTCAATTCTTCTTCAGGAGTGGTTGATTCTCCTGTTACCTCTGTAGTCAGTTGATCAGTTACACCCATGGTTGTCATTTCAGTTTCCTCTGTTGACTCTTCAGATGAATCAGTTGTAGATGGTGTTGGTAATTCTGTGAAACTGGTAGAAACTTCTGTTGTAAATGCTGTTGTCAATTCTTCTTCAGGTGTAGTTAATTCTCCTGTTACATCTGTAGTCAGTTGATCAGTTACACCAATGGTTGTCATTTCAGTTTCCTCTGTTGACTCTTCAGATGAATCAGTTGTAGATGGTGTTGGTAATTCGGTGAAACTGGTAGAAACTTCTGATGTAAATGCTGTTGTCAATTCTTCTTCAGGAGTGGTTAATTCTCCTGTTACCTCTGTAGTCAGTTGATCAGTTACACCAATGGTAGTCATTTCAGTTTCCTCTGTTGACTCTTCAGATGAATCAGTTGTAGCTGGTGTTGGTAATTCGGTGAAACTGGTAGAAACTTCTGATGTAAATTCTGTTGTCATTTCTTCTTCAGGAGTGGTTGATTCTCCTGTTACCTCTGTAGTCAGTTGATCAGTTACACCAATGGTAGTCATTTCAGTTTCCTCTGTTGACTCTTCAGATGAATCAGTTGTAGATGGTGTTGGTAATTCGGTGAAACTGGTAGAAACTTCTGATGTAAATTTTGTTGTCAATTCTTCTTCAGGAGTGGTTGATTCTCCTGTTACCTCTGTAGTCAGTTGATCAGTTACACCCATGGTTGTCATTTCAGTTTCCTCTGTTGACTCTTCAGATGAATCAGTTGTAGATGGTGTTGGTATATCTGTATAACTGGTCGATACTTCTGACGTAAATGCTGTTGTGAATTCTATTTCGTGGGTAGTTACTTCTCCAGTGACCTCTGTTGTCATTTCAGTTTCCTCTGTCAAATCTGTTGTAAGTTGTGTTGGTATATCTGTGAAACTGGTAGATACTTCTGATGTAAATGCTGTTGTTAGATCTTCTTCAGGAGTAGAAGATACTTCAGTGACCTCTGTCGTCAGTTGATCGGTCACTCCAGCAGTTGACATTTCAGTTTCCTCTGTCAAATCTGTTGTCAGTTGATCAGTCACTCCAGCAGTTGACATTTCAGTTTCCTCTGTCAAATCTGTTGTAAGTTGTTTTGGTATTTCTGTGAAACTGCTTGATACTTCTGATGTAAATGCTGTTGTTAGATATTCTTCAGGAGTAGAAGATACTTCAGTGACCTCTGTCGTCAGTTGATCGGTCACTCCAGCTGTTGAAATTTCAGTTTCCTCTGTCAAATCTGTTGTAAGTTGTGTTGGTATTTCTGTGAAACTGTTAGATACTTCTGATGTAAATGCTGTTGTTAGATCTTCTTCAGGAGTAGAAGATACTTCAGTGACCTCTGTCGTCAGTTGATCGGTCACTCCAGCAGTTGACATTTCAGTTTCCTCTGTCAAATCTGTTGTAAGTTGTGTTGGTAAATCTGTGAAACTGCTAGATACTTCTGATGTAAATGCTGTTGTCAATTCCATTTCTTGAGGAATAGTTGATTCTCCATTGAACTCTGTAGTCAATTGATCAGTTACTCCAACAGTTGGCAAATCGGTTTCCTCTGTTAAATCTGTCGTAAAATCTGTTAGTGTATCTGCAATGCTGATAGTAAATTCTGATGTAAACGCTGTTGACATTTCTAGTTCCTCAGGTGTAGGTGTTTCTCCAGTGACTTCTGTTGTCAATTGATCAACCAGTCCTCCAGTTGGCATTTCTGTTTTTTCTGTCAAATCAGTTGTTAGTTCTGTTGTTAATTTTAGTTCCTCATCAGTAGTCTGTTGATCAGTTGTTTCTTCTGCTGTAATTGCAGTATCTGGTTTTCCTGTTATACTTGACATAAAAGACCCCTCTAGTGTTGACAGTTCAGAGTCGTCTAAGGAAGATGTGGAGAATTCTTGCTTCTCTGAAATGCCATCATTGGTCGATTCATCTGTAAACAATGTACATTTATACTCAGTAAATTCTTTTCATGGCATTTGAAGCAATTGTGCAAGATAATGAAGTGATCTCACCTGCTAAACTGGTTATAGATTCAGCAGTGCTTCTTGTAATTGATTCCTTAGATATTTCTGATGAAAATCCATCAGTTGTGTTTGTTGCAGAATCATTTGTGAAACTGATGTAAGATTCTGGTGTGATGCCCTCAGTTACGTCTGTGGGGCTTGAAGCATCAGCTGTCGTTATTAACTGAGCTGTAATTAGAGTGCATAATATACTGTCAGATCATGTAAAAACTGAGGGATAACATTAATCATTTTCAAATAAATATGAAAAGACAAAACCTGACCTATTAATATAAAAGTTGTGGTCATCAGTGTTGTTCTCCACATCTTGGTATCTGTGAAAATTGATCACATTTAATTCAAACTCAAAGTACAGTATAAACCTTCTGTTCTGCATTTCTCAGTTCTTTTCTGCCCCCTGACAAGTCTGACACACCCGGTTCTGGTCATTGAGCGAGTGAATAATGAGCAGATGAATGGAACAAGGCGTGTTAGATATTTTTAACTTCAAAAAAGTGCAGTGGGAGAGCGTTTGACAGTCATTGTCTGCCAGCTTTACCGTACTGCGGGTTCGAGGAAACACTTGAGGAAGCAAAGCCAGTGAATAATTCAAGAATTTCTCGGAGACTAGTTACTCAAGATTCTTTTTCTTTTGTAGGTTCAAAATGGGTCATGGGTGACTTGATGAAAATGACAATGTATTTATAAAAAGTTTAGTGCTCAATTATTTGCACTTAAAAGTGGCCCGTTTATCTATGAGCTGTAACATGTCTTGAATGTTCCAAATGCTTTTGTTCTAGTATGAAACATTTCAATGCTTTTGTGTCTGTAATCTGTAGATATATAAATTTAAATGTTCTCAAGATTATTTTATTTTCCAATTCACCTGCTACAAGGACAAATTATTAGCCCTCTTATGAATTTAATTATTTTTTAAATATTTCCCAACTTCTGTTTAACAGAGAAAAAAAAAATATTTCAGCCAAACTACAAGTCATAAGACTTTCTCCAATAGAAAAATAAAATAGAAATATTGTTCGTTGTTTGAATATGTATTTTCAATTTGGCTCATCTTTATTCCTCTATGTAGATTGTGTCAAAGCAGCTTAACATAGAAGTTCTAGTAAATTGAAATTGAAACAGTGTAAATGTAGAGATATATATGATTAAAAACTAGTTGTTTATTATAAGCATTCTTAAAAACTGTAAACAGTGTCCCTACATCAACTCAATTATTCTTGTTTTACTTTGACCAAAAGTATTTCCAAACTAAAAAACTTAAGTAAATATCAAGTGTTTTCATTTTAACTCACTGACACCACAGTCAAAGTTGATAATAAGTGTAACTTCATAAAATATTCAATTCATAATTTTCTGATCACTGAAAGCTTAGCTCTAATATTTCACCTCTGTTTTCACTGGTTTCTGAATGGTTGCACAAATACATTGGTTAAAATACAATGTTCTTTTTCTAGTCCGTGATGTTTTGGATTTTTAATACTGTTAATATAAATAATTTTATTGTAGCCTGATTGTCTTGTTGGGCTTTTTATCTAGCTCTGGGTTATTATTTCTCTTCAGTGCTCATTCAGAGTGCTGTTGAGGTGGCAGCTGTTTATTACACAGCAATGTTTGGTATTTATCTGTTAAGTGCAATGTGATGAAATATTTATTCAATGCTTTTGGTAGTTATCGCAATATCATTAAACTAAACCGTGGGGTTTTCTTTCCCTCCCTACTCATATTCCCATAAACAATTATTTCAGTGAAAAGAAATAAAAGATTGTTTACGCAACTTGCTTAATCGACATCCAGGGACATTTTGAGACAACAAAATCCAGTGGCCATATTTGCATAATAAATTTAAAAAAATGAAAATGAATTGAAGAATTTTGTTGTTGTTATATTAACACTACACTGTAGTTACTTGTATTAAAATGTGATTAAAATGTAATATTTTAATTCAAATAGTTATATAATTTTATTTTTTATTACAATTATTTTTCGGGGTTTTCACCTTTATTTTTGATAGGACAGTAGAGAGAATTGACAGGAAAGCATGGGGAGCAAAGAGAGGGGAAGGATAGGACCGCGAGGCGGAATCGAACCCGGGTTGCCGGGATTACCGTAGTGCATGTGTCGACACACTAACCACTAAACCACTGGCGCCGACAGTTATATATTTTTAAGTCAGAATTTTTACTCTTAACATCTTGATCCTTCAGAAATCATTCTAATATGCTGTTTGATTATCAATAGATAATTATTATTGTTGTTGTTGCTGTTGTTATTAAAATAATCATTATTAGTAGTAGTTGTAGTCATAGTATCATCATTTATCTCAGCTTTCTTTGATGAATCGAAAGTTCAGACATTATACATTTATTTTATCATCAATTTTGATCAATGTAAAGCATCCTTGCTAAATAATTTCTGTCTTTTCTTTTAAAATAAATAAAGAAATGCAATGCCTCTGACTCCATGAATGGTAAAGTGTGTGATGAAACATTAACTTTTTATTTCAGATAAATGTGGATCTTTCTAGTCATCAAACCTGCCGAAAACTGACTTCACTATTAATATTGATAATGACGATGATAATAATAAAATATATTCTTGACCAGCAAATCATCATATTAGAATGCTTTCTGAAGGATCATGCGAGCGGTCTAATAGTGCCATTTTAAATGTTAAATATATTTGTATAAATGACAATTATTGAGTACTTTGGGGTACATGTGTGATCGTAAAGTTCAGAATACGGCTAACAAGATTTTATTTGCATATAAGCTATCACTTCCACTCATTGACATTTTAGTGTCTGTCTTCTATATATTGGGGGAAATAATCAATCCTTACTTCTTGTTTAACAAAATCTTTTTATGTTGAAAAAGTGACTTTTATTGACATTTTTAATGGTTTGAGATGATATACTGTCTCAAAATTATGGTAGAAAAAACGGGTAATAAACTGGAAGTTTTTTAAAAATTAATTTATGGATCCTTAAATATTGTTTATTTATTATGCAATATGTTATTTCAAATTACCAAACAATGTTACAATAAAAGTCACTTAATTGTTCAATAGAGTTCAATTTTATACATCAGAAGTCGACAGAGCAAGATCAACATCCCATAATCCAATTCATAAGCATAAATATAGGGACAATTTCATAATCATTAATATAATATTAATCATTATTAGAATTTTGAAGTCGAGTTTTGGCACTTTTTAAATATTATTTATATATTTAAAATGCTATTTAAATATTTTTTATTATAAGCAAAAACATTATAATCCTAAATATATACATTTTAAATAGTATTGATATTATATTTAATAAATCTTCCCTTTAAAAAATGTATATTTTAATGCAATTTGAATATAATATATAATGTAGTATATAGTATAATATAGTATAGTATAACGTAGTACAGTGGTTCTCAAACTGTGGTACGTGTACCACTAGTGGTCTGCAGGCATCCTTCTAGTGGTACGCGGACAAATGAAATATGCCATGTACATGCTACACACATTTCAAAATTTATCAAAAATGATGTATATAATATGCCATATATGACATATAGCCTATATTTCTGAGGTAGTCTGCCACGTTTTTTAACTGTGCAGAGTTTTAGCTGCTTAACTGGGCCAACTGCGCTACTGTATTTCAATACTGCTCATTTTGGTGGTACTTGAAGAGACTATTTTTTTCTGAGGTGGTACTTGATGATAAAAGGTTGAGAACCACTGGCGTAATAGATTATATAATATAAAAATGTAATTATAATTATAATAATTATTTTTAAATAAAATTTTGGCTCTTTAAAAAAATGCCATTTAAATTTTCTTAATAATAAACAGAAAACGTCACAATCGTTAATATAACATTCAATTCAATTCAATTCAGCTTTATTTGTATAGCGCTTTTACAATGTAGATTGTGTCAAAGCAGCTTCACATAAATGGTCATAGTAACTGGAACAGTGTGAACATAGAAATAAAAATGACAGTTTACAATTTTTTAAAACAAAATTCTGCTTGTTAAATTAAAAAAATAAAACAAATATGCAATTAGATTTTTTATGTTTTGTCAAATATTCTTTAGTGATAGACATAAACATGAAAATGAGTAAAGAAATAAAGAAATTAAAAACATGTACAACTAGCAATTTAAGAAGAAAACAGTAAATCAGACTCACCCATTACCCTTGACGGCTTCAGGTATGGATGGTGGAGTTGAATGTCCTGTACTGCTAATACACCAGCTGTGTTGTAAATCCCATGGCTAAAGCATGTGTTGTAGTCATGCACTACTGAAATTCAAGGTTTTATCACCTCTGTTTCTGGTCATGTGCTGAGTCAATTTCGTAAGTGCGGAAATTGTATTCAAAAAGGAAGAAAATCTCTTATTGACGCATTGATGTAATTGTTAAACAGCATTCCTGATCTGGAGTTCTGCCATTCATTCTCAGGCTTTTAGCAGATGCTGTGTTTACTTCAACTCCAGGTTAAAGCCAAAGAAATGCATGTGTCACTGCTGCTGTCATGCTGAGGATTAATCAGATGCAGAGACATTATTCTTTAATGCAAACCAACTATGGCCATGTGCGAAAGAGAAAATCTTGCTCCCTTATGCTTTTAAGTTGAATCAAATTAACTTTTCTAGTCATCACAACTTACATCAATCAAAATGACTAAACATATTACGTTAAACTTTGTGTAACTTACTCAAAAAATGTAGCTAAAACACGATTTACATATTTTAAAAAAGTCTAAATTAATATAAAGATATTTTGTCCTGATTTTTTTTACTGCTTACTTTTGTTTTAGATTTAAAGCACTTTTAAATGTCCACTCTTAATTAATGATTAGCACTTTTAGATTGTAGTTAAGCGAGTTATTTTTAGGTTGATGTGACTCATATTTTTAGAGATTATCTCTGACGATGTCATGCATGAGGCTAGTCTTTAGAGAGATTAGCATTGTTTTTGTCAGTACTTATTTTTTCAGACTTCTATGTATTCTACTATAATAGTGATTCATTCATTTTATTTTTGGCTTAGTCCCTTTATTAATCAGGGGTCGCCACAGCGGAATGTACTGCCAACTTATCCAGCATATGTTTTACCCAGCGGATGCCCTTCCGGTTGCAACCCATCACTTGGAAACACGTATTCCCTCTCAGGCACTACATACACTGCAGACAATTTAGCCTATCCAATTCACCTACTGTATAGCGCTTGTCTTTAGACTTGTAGGGTAAACCGGAGCACCCGGAGGAAACCCATGCTAACACATTAGAGAACATGCAAACTCCACACAGAAACACCAACTGACCCAGCCAGGACTTGAACCAGCGACTTTCTTTGCTGTGAGGCAATTGTGCTACCCACTGTGCCACTGTGCTGCCCTATATTATATTATATTATATTATATACTTTTTATAATATATCATATTATATTCATCATAGTATACGTTATATTCTGTTACAGTATAGCATTTTTACATCATTCATTTTTGTCAGGACTATGTAATATGTTATATTATAGTATACTATTTAATATGTTACTTTAATACTTTATTATATTCTACATTGATTGTGTTATGTTACAGTATAACAGCTTTACATCAATAATATTTTTGTCAGAATTATATGTGATATATTATAGAATATTATTTGTTATTTTACATTATACAATATATTACAGTATCATTAGTTTTACATCAATACTGATTTTGTCTTTCTGTGTACTTTGACTTGTGAAAACATTTAGCATTATGGGAATGTAGCTTTGTCTGTTTACACCAAAAACAAGATTCTTGTTTTAGAATTTGTACATTTCATCCTCCACCTAGGTTGAACTGAACATTTGACTTGTTTGCTTGTTTTTAGTTTTTAATATTTTTGAGATCCAGCAGATGGCACTGTTTTACATCTTATGGACAACTACACAGCGACTGTAGACATTTACAGAGCCAGCAGAAATAACTCCAGATTTCTGAAGGTTTTGATGGTCAGTTTTTCTGGATCTTACTTGTAGTACAGTATGTTTGCCAACACTTTGATATAGTGGTCATATTATTTATTATCTATGACTTTTACCTCAATAACAACTCATCATTTATTAATTATTCACCCACCTTTTTCACAATATCCCTGACCTCAGCCTTGCTGACAGGCAAGATTCAATTCAGTTCAATTCACATTTATTTGTAGATCACTTTTACAATGTAGATTTTGTCTACTCATCAACAGGGCCAGACTGAATCTGCAGATGTTTTTTGCTACTTCTGCTGAGAATTTTAGTAAAAATCTGCGGATTTCTGTGGAATTATTTTGGGAGTATCATAACTAAAACCTTAATATATGAAATAAAAAATAATACCTTTTTAACTTTTAATGTTTAAAATGCAAATCCAATTAGATCCACGTCGTTTGGTAAACAAAGCAAGTCTCTCATATAATATCTCTACTGAAAACTGCATTGTACATAAATCAGATGAACATTTTCACATTAGTCAATAATATTACTGTAATTAATAAAAAAACTGAATAAATATAGATTTACACACATTTACTCAAGTAAATAAACAGAACTAATGTTGGGCTAAAAATCTGCGGAAATCTGTGGAATTCTGGATTTCTGCGGATTTCTGTGTGTGCAGATTCGGTGTGGGCCTACCCATCAAAATAATAAATGAACTGGACTGAAAATTAAAGCTACATTTTTCTCTTTTTTTCCATCTTGAGACCTTTGATAACATCTGAACGGTGTAAAAGCACTAAATTTGCCTACTTTAAAAAAGTAGATTTTGATGCAAACAAGAAAATCTGTGAAGATGGGAAATATTGAGAAGGGTGAAAATTAGTAATCAAATCATATGAAGTAAAAAAAAAAACTATAGGATTGGTGATGTTTTTTTAATAATTCTTCTGCAGGTAGTGTTTTAAAAATGAGCTGTAAGAAAATCCTACCTCTACTGATAAGGGTTGGGCGATGTCCAGGGCTTAATTTGTGCCTGAACAAGCCGATCTCTCTGAAATCTGATCCGTCACCTCATTTTACGGATCTTGATTTCAAGAGTTCACCCTTAGCTGATGATTGATAATAAAGCTAGTTTGGCGTGCTGTCCCGGGAGAGAGCCCTGAGCTTATAAGATCCTCAAACCCTGGGCTCCCTCCCATTGAAAGGCGAGAGGGGAGTTTGAGCTCAGGTAGATCTCGATGACTCCCCAAAGAAGCATTTTGCGCATTGGACAGCAGCCGCGTATCGAAGAAACCCCCCAAGAGGCATAAGACAATGCTATATCCGGCTGCTGGATATAACTTTGTGGAAGGAGATAGAGGAGAGATGCTCTTGCTAGAGCAGAGTTTTAAAAACGACTCCGGGGGAGTCTAGGCAGTGACGTGGGAGGGGCTGGGAGTGACTCCTGCGGGAGTCGAGACTCTAGTGGGCTCCTGCGGGAGCCAGAGCCGGGGTGGGCGGGTTTCTGTGGGAGTCAGGAAAGGTTTTTGGGCGGTGTTGACTCCGGCGGAAAAGGGGTGTGAGTTAGAGGAGGGGGTAGGAACTCCTGTAGAGTTGAAGCTAGGGGAACTCCGTGGGAGTCTGAACTAAGGGAGTGAGGGCCTATGTGGAAGGAAGAAAAGGATAGTGGATGACTCAACACTAGAAGAAAGAAAGATAGCAGTAAACTTATGTTGAAGGAAGAAAATTAGCGGAGGAACTCAACGCTGTGAAAGAAGGGGGAGAGGGGGGGAAGTGGGAGTAAAAGGTTTGGGGGGGGGGGGGGCAGAAGTGCTCGGCGCTGTAATAAAGAAAAGAAGGGGCGCATAAATGCCTGAAGGAAGATAGAAAGAGGGACAGAGGAACTGAACGTCAGAAAGAAAGAAAAGTTAGGAGGTTTTTTTTCCCTCTAGTGGCCGGGGAGGGGAAGTGATTGACTCCTGCGGGAGTCGAAGCTCAGGGTAACTCCTGCGGGAGTTAGAGCTGCGGGGGCGATACTCTTGCTGGAGTCAGGGAGAATGGGGGGGTGGTGAAGACTCTAGTGAGAGGTGGCCGTGGCATGATTCCTGTGGCAATCGAAGCTTGTTTTAGTCACTCCTGTTAGAGTGAGAGCTGAGTTAGAGCTGGGGAATGATGGCCTATGGAAAAGAGAGAGTAGCGGAGGAACTCAATGCTAGAAGAAAGATAGTATTGCGACTGAACTGGTCGCTAAAGAGAAAAAAAGGGGAGGAACTCCCGCTGAAAAGATCAGTGGGGGAGGGGGGAGAGATGGGAAACAGTAAAGGGGATCAGAAAAAAGGGGGGACAGAGAGCGGAATTACTCAACACTGAAAGTAGAAAAAGGGGCTATTAAATGCCGGTAGGGAGATAGAAAGAGGGGCTGAGGATCTTGAGGCCGGAAAAGGTAAAGGGGTGGGGGGGGGGGGGGGGAACTAGTGGCTGGGGGGGGACAAAACTGTTTATTGGCTGTAGTCCAGTTTAGCGCCTTAATGGCATGAGAACGCCCCTTAATGAAGCATTGGACAGCCGCTTCAGTGTCGCAGTGTACGAGAATGCTAGATGCAGCCAATTTGTAGCCTGCAAGATAGCTATGATGGGATATAGTTCAAAAGGGGATGATTGTTGGTTCTGAGGATTTTGAGCATTTGGGGGGACCATAGTGAAGTGAACCCGCGCCCTTGGTAATATCCCCCGAAACCAACTGAAGGGGCTCAATAAAGAAATTAGATCAGATATTGTGGGGTGGATTGAGAGATTGAAATTTGAGGTTAGTTCAGAACATCTCAAAATCAAAAGGCTAGTGTGAACATGTCAGGTTTGGCTGTGTGAGTGGAATGTATCCTTTATGAAGAGTGTGAATGTATTTGGAACGGGTGTGGAGAGTAATAGGTTGGATGGGGGTCAGCTTCTGGAGCCGGCAGTCATGATCTCTGAAATTGAAAAACAAACAGAATTAGAAATCAAATCTTTACAACATATTACATGTATGGCAGACATGAAATTGTTTTAGCTGATATCAATGCGAGGCATCTTAAAAAGGGCATGGGCGACTGTAAATGGAAGCGCCATAGTTTACTGGTTTACTGGTTGGGTAATAATCTTTTCAGCAGTTAAATGGCTATTGAATTTTTTTAAATATTATTATTATTATTATTATAATTTTAATTATTATTGTTATCATTATTATTAATTAATTAATTAATTAATTAATTTATTTATTTATAATATTATTATTATTTTATTTATTTATTTTTATTTTGTATTTTTTATTATATTTATCAATTGTCTACATCAAACTTTATAAGACTTAAAAGTGATGTCACCACTTAGTAAAACTGTAAATGGAATGTTAGTAATGGCTTTACTTTAATCTATGAATAACATTTTGTTGTAATCTTAACTTTACTTAATTCACAAGCGTGTCTGGCAAAATTCAATCATAAGGTCTTAGCAAGAGAGTCGAGAGAGAGGGCGGGACCATCTCCAGTTATTTAGAGCTCATTGGATGGTGACGCTTCTCCTTACAGCTATTGGCTTAGGAGTTTCAGTCAGGCTATGCAAAAGGTGCAAAAAGCCCAGCGGCCATTTTGTTGATCAAAGTCAACATTGTATGTCACTAGAGCTGCTGCTCTGCTGAACATATCCCAGCAAACAAGCTGTTAAATGATGGATCGCATGTGTACTGCTAGGAGAAGGTGAGGGTTCAGTTTCATTGCAATAGCTTTGGAGTTTTGCTGATATCTTGCTGGGGAATAGGGTTGAAGACACAGCAGATGCGTTGTGGAGGCACTTTGAAGTGGAAGGTTTTGGTGTTGTTGTTTAAGCTGTTGATGAAATTGTTGGAGTTGGAGTTGTTTGAATTGGTAGTAATAGTAGTGGTTGTTGCTGTAGTTTGTAGATTGAAGCTTTTAGCTTGTAGGTTAAATCTTGAAGCGTTTGTAGTTGCGGAGCAGAGCTTTCTTCAAGACGAAGATATTGAGATGAGAAAAGTCTGGTTATTTATAGTGAGTTAAGGATCGTCTGATAGGATAATCAGTCGTTAGCTTAAGTTGGAACAGCTGTGAACAATCATAAGCACATGATCCTCTCGAAATTTGTTTTTAAATAAACTTCACTTAAACCTGCGCAACATGAGCGATAAATGATAATAGTGATTTGTGTGTGTTTATTAATGTTTCTAAGTGCAGCATATCTGTGTTTGATCATGAGTTATTCAGTTTTTACACTTCAGTTAGTTACGAAGTGGCAGCAGTTACATTGTTTAACCAATAGGTGGTGACAAACAAGCAGCAAAAGCATGTCACTGAATGATGCATCTAGTCATGAAACATGAAGTTTTATGAGTGAATTATTGAATCGTTAATGAAAATGAGACTAAAAAAATATTTTCTACTAATGACATTTATAATACTACTAATGTCCTCTCCCCTTTTTGACTGATATAAAAAATGTTCTGATACCTGATTAAAAAAACATAATATCATGCAAACCGTGAGATTTGTGATCTATTACATTACTCCCACTTACTCTAGCACTTAGGGCGTTCTCACACTATGTACAGTTGGCTTGAACCAGACCGAAGCACGCTTGTCCCCCCTCTCGCTCCCCCGATGGCCCGCACTCACATTGCATTCGAGCCTGAGCACGCTTACGTCAGCGATGATGCGCTGTTCAGGCACTCTCGCTTCGCACAGTGGAGAGTTCTTCAGTTATATCATTTCAGTGGTTTGATGTGCAGTGATACGCAGTCAAATGTTTAGCAGTCCCGGTGCTGCAGGAATTAGGAGGTTTGCTGAAGGTGCAGCTGTCATGCAGTGAGGGGTTTGCGTCTTTGATAAACTAACACAGTTTGTGTTCATTGAACAGTAAGAATGATTAATTAATCCATATTAAGCAGTTCCTTTAAAGTCATGTCTCACTTTCAGTTTCGGGCTCAGGTGCATTTTGCACTCACACACAAGTGTACCGCGCCAAAGCCCAAGTGAACCGCGCTCTGGCACACCTCTTCCAACTGGGCCAGGGCCGGCCAATTGAACCTCCCCTGAGTCCGATTCAGTGCACTCACACTTCCCTTAGGTTCAGATCCCACTAAGGTCCACTAGGTTCGGATAGCCTAGTGTGAGTGTGCTGTAGGGCCTCACGATTCTGGCAAAAAAGTGAATCACGATTCTTTTTCCTTAAAATCAAGATCATGATTCTTTCTCACGATTCTGTAGATGTAAAAGAAAGGGTAATATGATTAACCTATTAATATTGTTCATTCTCAAACATTTGGTAAAACAACAAAAATAATTATATTAGGCCTATGTGTAGCTCTACTGTTGCTTAAAATGCTCAATTTTGTATTATGGTGGACTTGAACAGACTCTCAGTATGTCCTGTTTGTTAATTCATAGTAAAATGATGACATCAGAATACAACTATTCATGATCATTAGCTTTATTTATTATGTTTGAGACATGTGCTTGTATTCTGTCATTGACAACATTATTAGACCATTATATTCTTTTTATATAGGCTAGGGTTGTTATACTGACACAGTAAACATTTATTCTCATGCACAACACTTTGTGTTTGCTATATAAGAAAAAAACAGATCAAATGCGTGTCGTAATCACAACTCTAAAATGCGATATGATCATTTAAATGATGTGCGCACAGGTTTCACTTTCAACTAGTGCTGCTAATGGCTGCCGTCACTGTGAAAAAAAACACACACATGCAAATCAAACCTCCCGCACGGCCCTCAAACGATCACTCTGTACAACAAACTGAACTTTATTTACAACTTCATAACCTGTTATTCAAAGCCTATGCATGTTGTGTTCACTAAAGTAGGCGTCATAGACGGGCACACGCGCATTCTCGGCAGTAAACAAACAGTGCGTCAGCTCACGTGTGATTTCGCGACCGTGAATACATCATTACATGAAGACAGAAATGACATTTTGGGTGAATTATATATTTTAAATGCAGTGTGTGACACTTTTAACGCCTTTTGAAGGTATCCATGTTGCTGTAAAGACTTCTGCGGCCGCCTTTTCTTCTTTCCTGACCGTTCGTAGAAAAAGCTGAATTAGGATCGTGTGTAGGGTCGAATCAAGATGGTGATCTTTTTTCAATTAATCGTGCAGCTCTAGTGTGCAGCACTTCCTGTGTGTATTGCCTCTTCTTGTTGAATCACTAAATACCTCCTCAATTGTAAGTCGCTTTGGACAAAAGCATCTGCTAAAAGACTAAATGTTAATGTAAGTGTACAGGGGTTTGCCCATAAAAGTGAAATACCTGGTTTTAATTCATTATTATGGTGCAGGGCTTCCTTTTTGAACCATTACAGCATTAGTTGGTCTTGAGATTGGCAGACTCAAGTCCTGCACAGCGGTCAGAGGGATTGTGAGCTGTTCTTCTTCAGAATAGTGTTCAGGTCACCACTGATGCTGCTGGAGGAAAACCTTTCCTGACCCGCTCCTCCAAAACAGCCCAAAGTACTCAAAAATGTTTAGATCTCTATACTGTGCAGGCTATATGAGATGTTCAACTTCACTTTCATCTTCATCAGACCGCTCTGTCTCCAGTCCTGCTGTGTGCATTGCTGTATTATCATGATACACGCCACCGCCTTCAGGATACAGTGTTTGACCCACTGGGTTACATGGTGCTCCAGAATGATTGGGTTGTCCTTGGCAGTGAACAACTGCTCATCAAGCACCAGCATTGGGCCTCACTAATGCCATGATATTGAGCCCGAACCATCACTGATATTAAGCCCAAACCCCAACCATCTATCAAATCTAACCATCTATCCCGTCCTATCAAAATAGCAAACACTGAACATCTCTCTATATGTAGGCTAAAAGACTGCTTTATTTATTTATTTAAGACTACTTATTTGTACTGAATGTTTGTGCTTTCATTTTAGTTGTCTTTTATTAATTCAATTCTATTTTCCATAACGAGTTCTCTGTGCACTTAACATGTTTACAATAAAGTATGTTAACACATTTTAAATGATTAATGAAGGAATTATAATGCTTTGACTTATTGTTTAATCTCATGTACAAGCACAGTAGCATATATAAAGCTGCTTTATAGGGTATTTCTGTCCGTTCACATCCCGTCCCTTTGTGCCCCCTGCCGGCTTATTCACAAACTGTGGTCATACAGTAAAAATAGAGCGGCAGCAATTGCAAACGGCGGCGGTATAAGCTCCGGTGGTAATGGCCACTTTGAACTCTCACCAATTGCATCAACCTAGAAAAAAGGGGCTTTTTCATTTTCTGTCAGTCTTGGTAAACGAGTTAACTACAGAAGAGTCCAGCTTTACATAGGAAAATTGCCAAACTTTCAATTAAATTTTTTTTAGCAAAATAACAATGGCTTAATTCAAATCTATGACCTATGCTAAGCTATGGCCAAACTCCCCCGTCCCTTTTCTAAAGGTGGAAAAATCCTAGAATGAATGTGTTTGTTGTTGTTTGCTCATGTTAGTAAATGCATTAACCTTATTGTAAAGTGTTACCAAAACATTTATATTGCACAGAAGAATGTCATACACGTGTAAAACAACAGGAAGGCAGGAAAACGATGACATATTAAGATAAAATGCTGATTGATAGTATTTTGTAATCATTTACATCTCACATGCTTCAGAAAAAGATGATGAAACTGCCCAAAACAGATCTAATCTGAAATGAAACTCCACTGATAAGGAAGTTCTCACAGCTGAAACATGTGCAGAGAAATAATAGACCAACACAGGAATTAAAAATATTTATTTATTCATCACTTATAATCCTAGTTGTGCCACCAATTTACAAACATGTCTTGATACAACAATAAGTCTCTTATTATGACATTGTGATAAATACATCCTTCAACTTATCTAACTGATTAAATATTACAGAAATAAAACAATACCACATCCAACATGAGCAACAATAATACATGTGATACATGAACTCACAGAAAAGCCCTCTAGGTTTAGAATGAGTGATTCTTTTGGTGACACTTTTGATGTTTAAATAATCAGAAAAATAGATTTTTTTTTGAATAAATAATTTAGAAATACTCAAAACTTTATAACATTTACACAAAAACTAAATACTAGCTACTTGCTGAAGTTTCATTAAATAAGTTGCACAGGTTTTCATAGACCTTATTTTATTCATAGGCTTTATTTACCCCAGATATTTCTGATGTCATATCCTGTGACTATAGCATTCTCACAAGTTGTTTTACGGGTTTCATAATCACTGAAAAACTTCATTCCGTTTGTTAATCAAAGACAGTTCCTGGCTTTTCAAAGACAGCCAGCATAAAGATGACCTTTAACATTTTCCATAACATGGGTTTGCTTTTAGAGAAGTTACGATGCATTTCAAAGGATCCACAGGCATGCGAGATAAAAAATTTGACTGATTACTTCAATTAGTTCAGCATAAAAAAATAATAATTGCAGATCTAATCTCATTTCTGGAAAATCAACAAATTATGCATCATTATCCATCACTCTGCATTTATTTATAGACTGCACGAAATATCCGCAAATTGGCAGTTGTCTGTATTTAGTGATTCATGTTTATATAATTTTTTTTTAGTTTATTTCTGCTTTTTAATTGCATTATGGGACCTTAAACTTTCTTCTAACCACTTTTAACCTTGAAAAGTTGCATAAAGTGACTTTTATGAGCATTTTCAAACGTCTAAAATGTCAATAAAAGTCCCTTTGTTAAACTGTAGATTTGAATTTACGACATCAAAAGGAGACAGAGATCGACATCCCATAATGCAATTCACAAGCGCAAATAAACATTTTTGAATCACAAAACACGGAAATTAGGTTGATGAACAGATATTTTGATTGCTAAATGTAACCATCCTGGAAAAATACATTAACTGATAGAGAAAGCAACACAAGTGCATCATGCTGGCTTTAGAAACGTCATCCTATGATCGTTTGCTTTGAAGTTTTCAGTGTATGATTACGTCAAATGTAACATTCATTACTACTCATCAAGCACTGTAGCATCAGTAGATTTACATTTGAGTCCTTCACTTGATCATGTGTGCTGTAGTTACGATCAATGAAGTTGGGGAAGCAGAAGAGACACCGCCGCCAGGAGTAAAGCGACCAGCACACTGATCTTTTGACTGACTTCAGCTGATGAATACGCTGTTTACAGAAAAAGAGAACAAGACAGAATTTAGCATTCAGTGACGGTTTCAAAGACTGCCTAAAGCTCTTCTTGTAAAGCAGACAGAGAACATCGTAACACTGCCAATCTGAACTGGAAAATATGTGTGAAAAATGACAAGCTTGTAGTCTACATTCCGGTAGTAAAAAAACCAACACCCTTTTTTATTGCTTATGTTTCATCTTCAAAACACGGCATGACATTTGCTTACAGAAATGGCTAATTTGCCATTAATATCTAATATCTAAAAGTGTGTTTTATTGATTATAGATCAGGTTTTGATGATCTGTGGATAATTCATGCATTAAATGTGCACCTGTTTCACACGTTTACAGTGCACTTGCTGTCACCCACTAAACTTTGTGTATTTAAGTTTAAATACATGCAAACATTGCACTTTAAAATGCTCCCACTGCCTTTGTTTAATGTTCCAACGCCTTTTTCTTGGCATTCACTTTTTCATAAGAGCGAATCAGTGGATCTTACTAAAAACATTACTATGTTTTACATATGTATAACCAATGAATAATTCATATAAAATTATACATTTTGCCCACAAACTCCACCTCTAAACCTATGGAGGAATGAGCAAATCCCATACTAAAAAGGAAAAAATGAGACCCTACAAATGAATAAGAATTAGCCACTAAATCAGAAAGATGTGAATCGTAAGTATAATAAATACACAAGTTATTTTTCTGTCATAGAGCCCCTGTGAGATGCGAGTCTCCTCTTTATCTTCCAACTATATTAGATCTATGTTATGATTTATATTCGTTTAAAATATTTTTAGATGCATTTTGTACTTTTTAGGATTTATCTTATGTAAATATAGGACATTAAACACTTTAATTGTGCATATATCGTGACATTATTACTATTTTGTGTCAATCATTGGTCATTTAGCTACAGAGCATAAATTCTCTGTATCCATCGCATTAAAAATAGACCACTGAACTTCTGTGCTTGCACCGCAGCTGCATGCATTGTGAAAGCTTGTTAAAAATACAGATCACAAGCGTACTGCAGATTGAGTACCGTATATGTGCAACAGGCATTATACTTGATTAATTACTTGAATTACCCACATTATAAACATGTTCTACTGTGCTACTTAAACTAAAAAAAAGCTAATACGCTGATATAAGTGCATCACATACCTGTGTTATTCACTATGATTTGATTTGTGAAGATCTGGAAGGATATCGTGTTGTTCTTGGCTGCTCGAACTACAGTGTTCACTATCTGGGTGGCATTAGGTAGAGTTGCTTCTGCTACGAATGTGACATCCATGGTATTTTGGATTGTGGCCACACTCCCTGCTTTTACCACACTACTGACACTACTGCAAAGAGAGAGCAATCAACAGTCAGACATGAGAACTGAGTATCACACGACAGCAATATCTATAAGAACACAGCAGCATATTGTGCATACCTGAGTTTAGTTAAGGTTAACACGCTGAAATTTCCAGGGTAGTCGGCAATAAAGAAAGGTTCAAGCTGCAATACAAATCATTTAGTTTAGTCAGAGTTCTTCTTTTATAAATAGAGGAGACTCTTCATGCTTACCTCTGTTTTTAACAACGATGCCCTGCTCTGGAACTCAGCAGAACTTGTGTTTGAGAAAGCAGCCACAAAGGTTCCATTGGTCAGGATCGTCAATGGGATTAACTGCACTGACTCTATAAAAATACAGGGGGGGTTCTGTTTAAAGACAGGACATTCTAGACAAGTTAATGTGAGTGTTTTATTTAGTGTGAGCATCTTAGGAACTGGCCCAATTAGACAAATCACACTCTTAACCCAAAAAATTGACTTCACTGGAAAATTCTGTAGAAATCTGTTGCCTTAGATCACTTAAACCACACAAAGTGAAAGTCATCAACCCTAATTGAATTAACATCTAAAATAAAGTTCTTTGTAGTTCTATGTTAAGTCAGCTAGGGCTGTTTAGTTTCACCTCATGCAAAATCTTTGAGTGATTTTTGGGATTGGACACACCAAGCTCATGGGGGCCATTGTTGGTTTGGCTAATGTGTTTGCTGTGTTTCACGTGTCGCCTCAGCCTTTGTTTGTTAGCTGTAGTGTTGAGAGGGGTCTGGATGCAGACCTAGTGCAGTGCAATCTGAGCTGCATCCAATGCTTTTTAATGGTCTCACCTAACCCCACCCCTATCCCTACCGCTCATAGTGACGTCACTCACTCTATTGTGTCTCAGCTTGCATCATGAAGGATGCATCCAGATACTATTGGTAGAGTCACCGATACCAGTTTATTTGAGTGGGTGGTTGTAGATCTGAAACAAGCTCCATCTCTACTGGTCTACCTCAGGGGGCAGTTTTAGGCCTGCTACTTTTTAACATTTAATTTATCTATTTTAGGCCACTTAAGGGTGAGATTGACAGGGGGATCGGTGCAGCGGCAGCAGTAATCTGGTCAATGTACCGGTCCATTGTGGTAAAGAAGGAGCTGAACCGAAGGCAAAGCTCTCTATTTACCGGTCAATCTACGCTCCAACTCTCACCTATGGTCATGAGCTTTGGGTCATGACTGAAAGTACAAGATCTCGGATACAAGCGGCTGCTCCTCCACATTGAGAGAAGTCAGCTGAGGTGGCTCTGGGCATCTGTTTCGGATGCCTCCTGTATGCCTACCCAGGGAGGTGTTCCAGGCATGTCCCGACGGGAGGAGGCCTCGGGAAAGACCCAGGACACGCTGGTGGGACTATGTCTCTCAGCTGGCCTGAGAACGCCTGGGGATCCCCCCGCAGGAGCTGGAGGAAGTGTCTGGGGAGAGGGAAGTTTGGGGTTCTCTCCTTAGACTGCTGGGTGGCATAAGCGGATGAACATGGCATGCCATGATTTTAGGCCACATACTGCGGTCTACGCTACTAGACAGACTAGACGGCTGTAATTTTTTCTGTATTTCTCAATATTTGCATACAATATGGATTATTAGGTTATTAAACATATTTGCATGAGTGAATCCCTCAATGGTGAGTGTGAGAGTGATACTAAACGCTGCTTTGTTTACGCTTTGTATGTGCACATCTCATCTTCTGGTTTTCCTTTGTGGAGTGAAAAGATATGTGTGGAAAGACACTTTTACGTCAGGCACAGAACACATGCTCTTCTTTCAGTTGGCCGGTGTCGGTTTGTTATGTTCAATGTGCAGCTTTTTGCTCGGCTTGGTGTGTCCTGGCCCTTAGGCCACAAGTTTCCACGTAATTGTCTAGTAAAGTAAACTACTTTAGTTTCTGATTTTAACTTACTGATGACACTAATAGTGGCGACGTCGACGGTGAGGTTCAAGCCTGAGCTAGGATTTGCCGCTGCTTCTTTCAGGGTATTTACAACGGCAGTGCTGGTGGGAACAGGTTCAGTGGATGCTTGATTGAATATAATATCAACCTGTGCCTGGACATTTTGGTCTGCACGGGTTTTGGTAATAGCTCTGTAAAGAAAAACAACAGTAAGTTTTTTCATTCATGACTGCCGCAAAATAGTGGGATTGAAATGGATGCTGATTGTGATACAAAAAGCAATTGAGCATGATTGAGCATTAGTTGATAAGTGATTCATTTACATAGTGAAGCAGATGATTAACTCACATGAAAGCTTTGACGACGGTCCTGAGGAAACGAGGCCCAAACTGGGCTCTGTAGATTTCATCAAACTGTGTAAACAGATGGTCAACATTAAGAATGTTTCTGACTTCTTGGTGAATCAATTATATTTCATGGAAGCAAGTCACATTCTCGGCTGCTATGTAGAATTCAGAAAGCATTATTATTAGCAACACCGTTGTAAAATACCACCAACACCACTGGCTTAAATGCAGTTCCAAACTCTTTGGCTTAATGCCTTAAGCACTTCCCTCCAACCAATCATTTCACATGCTTTGAAGAACTGTACAAAAAGTCTAACTTTACCCTGTATTTTATTAGAAATAATTATGCATTTTCAATCTCATATTAATGCCAAAGCAACAAATGTAAATGTTGACTAACGGCTTGATCCACTGAGTGGCCCAGTTTGTAGATGTACCAAATAATTGAACATAACTTTTAATAAAGCTCTTTGGTTGCAGCTTAAAACTTACTTCTTTCTCTACTTTGGTGGCGAGGTTCTTAAATTCCGGGGTTGCTGGGTTTGCTAACTCTTGAACATATACCACTACAAGGACAACCTGAATGGCTACAACTGGAGGAGGACGTGTTGGTACTAATGTTGTTGTTGTTGTTGTTGTTGTTGGTTGTGTAGTTGTTGTAGTTGTCGTTGTTGTTCGTGGTGTAGTTGTCGTTGTTGTTGTTGTTGTTGTCGTTGTTGTTGCTGGTGTGGCTGTGGTTGTAGTTGTTGTTGTAGTAGGAATGACTGTAGTCGTCGCTTTTGTAATAGGTGTGGTAGTAGGAATGACTGTAGTCATCGCTGTTGTTGTAGTAGGTGTTGTAGTAGGAATGGCTGTAGTTGTCACTGTAGTAGGTGTTGTAGTAGGAATGGCTGTAGTTGTCACTGTTGTAGGAATGGCTGTAGTTGTCACTGTAGTAGGTGTTGTAGTAGGAATGGCTGTAGTTGTCACTGTTGTAGGAATGGCTGTAGTTGTCACTGTAGTAGGAATGGCTGTAGTTTTCACTGTAGTAGGAATGGCTGTAGTTGTCACTGTAGTAGGAATGGCTGTAGTTGTCACTGTAGTAGGAACGGCTGTAGTTGACCCTGTGGTTGTGGTTGTAGTTGGTATGGTAGTTGGATTTACTATAATGTCCATTTGAATGTTTGGTAAAACAGAAACAGAACAGAGCAATTGTTAATCATATGTCACCAGTCTTGTTAATTTCACATGTAACAGCTAATGTATAGTCTAATAACACAGGAGAAATACCAAAAGCATCCAAAATTTTTTAAAATGATACTGCATTGTTGAAGATGCTCGTTTAACTTACCCTCTGCTCCGGTGACAGGAAAAGTAAGGTTTGCAGTGGTGATAGTGCTGATTATGTCCTCATTAGTGGGTACAGTTGTAAATGTTACATTTACATCAGCGAGGATTGATCCAGGACTAGAAGAGGCACAAGGAGGAGAAAGAGTTATGGTCATTTTTAAATGTGAGGCTTAATACAGAAAGTCTTGTAATTCATTTGGAGGAAAATACATTCTGGTGATATTGCTAAAGAAGCTGTGATTTACAAAAAACTGCAATGCTATTTTAGAAGTATTTAATCCCAGATCATTTGTGGAACTCTTTACAAGATGCATGGAGACAAAAGTACTAGAACGCTACTGTACAGTTCTGAGCACTTGTTAAAATGGGTCAGTTTCTATAGTAAGTTATTTTTGCATCTTGGTGAAGTTGCCATAATTCTTCACAGGATTTAGGGCTGAGACGCAGTGTCTGTTGTATCTTTATCTCAATCTTACAGCAATAAAGGTATAAATAAGAAAAGAAATACCCACCTGAACCTAATAACTGCCAATCTGATGTATGAATTGCCATATTTTCTTTTAAAGACTGGGTCAAGCTGTGGAAACATTTGAACAATGTTAGGTTCAACACAAACATTCATTGAGTTTCATCACAGTTAAAACTACTATGTGAAATATTTAATTTAGTTTATTTTATGTACTTTGTCCACCCATTTTTCACCACCCATGCCAACAAGCAGAGTGATTAATAATTGTATTTCAATGATCAGAGTCTGCTATTATAAAAAATTGCAGCATACTGATGTGCAAAACAATTGCCAAAATGTGTGTTTTCAGCATTTGTCACACAACATACCTCTTCGACTTTGTTGACTCTCGTTCTATATCCTTGTGAAGTTGAATCTAACAATTCATTTGTAAATTGATCCGAGCTGGAAATCCTAACTAAAACTGTAGATGTGATTTGGGTTGTTGCTTGAGGGGTGCCTGCAGTTGGTGCGGTGGTTGTAGGTTGAACTGTTGGTGATGTTGTAGGTGCAGAGGTAATGGTGGCTGTTATTGGTGTGGTTGTTGTTTCTGATTGTGTTATAGTTGTGAAGGAAGCAGTAGTTGCAGTAATAGGTTGTGTACTAGTTAAGACTGTGGTTGTAGTTGTAGATGAGCCTGTTTCTGTAACAGGGGCAGTAGTTGTTGTTTGTTCTGTTGTAGACGTCAAAGGACTTGTAGATGTTAGGACAGCTGTACTTGTCAGTTGTGTTTCTGTAACAGGGGCAGTAGTCGTAGATACATGTTCTGTTGTTGTTGTAATAGGCGCAGTGGTTGTAGTTGATGGTTCTGTTGTAGATGTGTGTTCTGTTGTTGTTGTAACAGGCGCAGTGGTTGTAGTTGATGGTTCTGTTGTAGATGTGTGTTCTGTTGTTGTTGTAACAGGCGCAGTGGTTGTAGTTGATGGTTCTGTTGTAGATGTGTGTTCTGTTGTTGTTGTAACAGGCGCAGTGGTTGTAGTTGATTGTTCTGTTGTAGATGTGTGTTCTGTTGTTGTTGTTGTAACAGGGGCAGTGGTTGTAGTTGATGGTTCTGTTGTTGATGTGTGTTCTGTTGTTGTTGTAACAGGTGCAGTGGTTGTAGTTGATGTGTGTCCTGTTGTAGATGTAGGTTCTGTTGTTGTTGTAACAGCCGCAGTGGTTGTAGTTGATGGTTCTGTTGTAGATGTGTGTTCTGTTGTTGTTGTAACAGGTGCAGTGGTTGTAGTTGATTGTTCTGTTGTAGATGTGTGTTCTGTTGTTGTAACAGGGGCAGTGGTTGTAGTTGATGGTTCTGTTGTAGATGTGTGTTCTGTTGTTGTTGTAACAGGGGCAGTGGTTGTAGTTGATTGTTCTGTTGTAGATGTTTGTTCTGTTGTTGTAACAGGGGCAGTGGTTGTAGTTGATTGTTCTGTTGTAGATGTGTGTTCAGTTGTTGTTGTAACAGGTGCAGTGGTTGTGGTTGATGGTTCTGTTGTAGATGTGTGTTCTGTTGTTGATGTTATAGGGGCAGTGGTTGTAGTTGATGATTCTGTTGTAGATGTGTGTTCAGTTGTTGTTGTAACAGGCGCAGTGGTTGTAGTTGATAGTTCTGTTGTAGATGTGTGTTCTGTTGTTGTAACAGGGGCAGTGGTTGTAGTTGATGGTTCTGTTGTAGATGTGTGTTCTGTTGTTGTTGTAACAGGGGCAGTGGTTGTAGTTGATGGTTCTGTTGTAGATGTGTGTTCTGTTGTTGTTGTAACAGACGCAGTGGTTGTAGTTGATGGTTCTGTTGTAGATGTGTGTTCTGTTGTTGATGTTATAGGGGCAGTGGTTGTAGTTGATGGTTCTGTTGTAGATGTGTGTTCAGTTGTTGTTGTAACAGGCGCAGTGGTTGTAGTTGATGGTTCTGTTGTAGATGTGTGTTCTGTTGTTGTTGTAACAGGTGCAGTGGTTGTGGTTGATGGTTCTGTTGTAGATGTGTGTTCTGTTGTTGATGTTATAGGGGCAGTGGTTGTAGTTGATGGTTCTGTTGTAGATGTGTGTTCAGTTGTTGTTGTAACAGGCGCAGTGGTTGTAGTTGATGGTTCTGTTGTAGATGTGTGTTCTGTTGTTGTTGTAACAGACGCAGTGGTTGTAGTTGATTGTTCTGTTGTAGATGTGTGTTCAGTTGTTGTTGTAACAGGTGCAGTGGTTGTGGTTGATGGTTCTGTTGTAGATGTGTGTTCTGTTGTTGATGTTATAGGGGCAGTGGTTGTAGTTGATGGTTCTGTTGTAGATGTGTGTTCAGTTGTTGTTGTAACAGGCGCAGTGGTTGTAGTTGATGGTTCTGTTGTAGATGTGTGTTCTGTTGTTGTTGTAACAGACGCAGTGGTTGTAGTTGATGGTTCTGTTGTTGATGTGTGTTCTGTTGTTGTTGTAACAGGTGCAGTGGTTGTAGTTGATGGTTCTGTTGTAGATGTGTGTTCTGTTGTTGTTGTAACAGGCGCAGTGGTTGTGGTTGATGGTTCTGTTGTAGATGTGTGTTCTGTTGTTGTTGTAACAGGCGCAGTGGTTGTAGTTGATGGTTCTGTTGTAGATGTGTGTTCTGTTGTTGTTGTAACAGGCGCAGTGGTTGTGGTTGATGGTTCTGTTGTAGATGTGTGTTCTGTTGTTGTTGTTTCAGGGGCAGTGGTTGTGGTTGATGGTTCTGTTGTAGATGTGTGTTCTGTTGTTGTTGTAACAGGGGCAGTGGTTGTAGTTGATTGTTCTGTTGTAGATGTGTGTTCTGTTGTTGTAACAGACGCAGTGGTTGTGGTTGATGGTTCTGTTGTAGATGTGTGTTCTGTTGTTGTTGTTTCAGGGGCAGTGGTTGTAGTTGATTGTTCTGTTGTAGATGTGTGTTCTGTTGTTGTAACAGGCGCAGTGGTTGTGGTTGATGGTTCTGTTGTAGATGTGTGTTCTGTTGTTGTTGTAACAGGCGCAGTGGTTGTAGTTGATTGTTCTGTTGTAGATGTATGTTCTGTTGTTGTAACAGGCGCAGTGGTTGTGGTTGATGGTTCTGTTGTAGATGTGTGTTCTGTTGTTGTTGTAACAGGCGCAGTGGTTGTAGTTGATAGTTCTGTTGTAGATGTGTGTTCTGTTGTTGTTGTAACAAGGGCAGTGGTTGTTGTTGATTGTTCTGTTGTAGATGTGTGTTCTGTTGTTGTTGTTGTAACAGGGGCAGTGGTTGTGGTTGATGGTTCTGTTGTAGATGTGTGTTCAGTTGTTGTTGTAACAGGGGCAGTAGTTGTAGTTGTTTGTTCTGTAGTAGATGTTAAAGGACTTGTAGAGGTTAGTAAAGTTGTACTTGTCTGTTGTGTTGTTTCTGTAACAGGTGCAGTAGTTGTATCTGGAGGTGTGGTCATCATTGTTTCTGGGTTTGGAGTGACTGTAAACAGCAGAAAACTATTAATCTCCGGTCTATGTCACCAGTCTATTTTCACATGTAGCAGCTATAGTTTATTATAACTGCAGTAATACCAAAAGCATCCTAAATTGTTTTAAATAATACTGCACTGTTCAAGATGCTTGTTTAACTCACCCTCTGCTCTGGTGACAGTAAAACTCAGGGTTGCAGATTTGATAGTGCTGATTATGTCCTCATTAGCGGGTGCAGTTGTAAATGTTACACCTATATCAGTGAGGGTTGATCCAGGACTAGAAGAGGCACAGGGAAGAGAGAAAGTTATGGGCCTGTTTAATGTAACTCTCAATAAAGAAATTCTTATCACACATTTGGGTAGGGATGTAACGATTCACCTAACCCACGATGTGATACGATTCATGATACTAATCTCATGATACACAATTTTATAACAAAATGATTTATTAATTTTCTTTTTGGCTTAGTCTCTTTATTAAGTAGGTGTCGCCACAGTGGAATGAACCACCAACTTATCCAGCAAATGTTTTACACAGCGGATGCCCTTTCAGCCACAACTCAACACAGGGAAACACCCATGCACACTCATTCACACACACTCATATACTACGGCCAGTTTAGTTGATCAATTCCCCTATAGCACATGTGTTTGGACTGTGGGGGAAACCAGAGCACCCAGAGGAAACCCACACCAACACGGGGAGAACATGCAAACTCAACACAGAAATGCTAACTAAACAAGCCTGGACTCGAACCAGTGCCTTTCCTGGTGTGAAACATTCGTGCTACCCACTGCGCCACCGTGCTGCCCCTAACAAAATTATTTGAAACAAATTTAAGGTGAAGAACCCTTTAATATCACAATAATTTATTTTCTGCCATGACTAAATTGCTATTTTAAAAACAAATTAGTGTAGTTGTAGTTGTTTGTTCTGTTAGTGTAAGTAAACGTCTTTTTGCAGTATTTGCACACAGTTAGTGCTCTGTCTGGTGCACCTCACCCCTGTCATTTTAGTCTATTTTAGCGCCCGCTCTTTTTTTTCTGTGTCATTTTTTCACTGTCACAAAATCCGAATTTGAATCATTATCAGCATTGTTAAATACACCAGTCAGTAAAGTTTATAGCTATTTTCCATTTTTATTAGGGCAAATTATATATATATTAGCCCTAATAAAAATGGCAAAAAAAAGTTTTTTTATAAAAACTTTATAAAAAAACCTATATATATATATATATATATATATATATATATATATATATATATATATATATATATATATATATATATAGGTTTTTTATAAAGTTTGACCGATTCACGATTTCAATTTCGATTTTTATTTTTTTTATTGTTTAATTTATTTTTTTTCATCGTGTAACTAGTCAACTTAAAACATTACAACAACATGACTGAAGTAATATTCTCTTTAGAAGTAACTTGAAAAACCATCTGGTTAAGGAACATAGGATTTTTAATGGCCATGCCATACATAATTTGGTCAAGGTGTAAATAAATGTAAAACAAATTCACAAATTAAACATTGTTGCAGAAGATTTAAAAAATATATTAGTGTAAATATTGCACTTGCAGGAACACAGAGGTATTTTTTGCAAGTTTTGCTTTGCTTTAAAGATTGGCTGTCAGCTCGTCTTTGTCTTCTTCTGATTGAATGTCAGGTTGTAAAGCTGCTGCCTTTTTCTTAAAAAGATACAGTGGAAGAAAAGGACTGAACATGGAAACTGTAAAGCCTAATTTAACCCAATGTGTGAAGTAGTGGACGTATAGCAGGAGCAAATACAAGCACCAGATGTGTGTCTAATATAGAATAATATATTTAATCTATTTTTCTTTTTTGCCCCTTTTAAATATCGATCATTTGATGTGCTTTGCACCACTCTTTGTATTATGCTGCCTGATCTGTCTGGTTTTTTAGCTAGGTCCGCTAAATAATGTAATGGGGGCCGGTAGGCTACTTTCATTTTCACTGCTACAGACCCCCACCTCTGCTCGTGTTCAAACCAAGCTAAGATCAGGGGGGTTCAAACTGTAAGATCGGTTTTTCACATGGCAGGTTTTTACGTCCTTTATACATGTTGAGATTGAGTTTATCGACTTGATGAGGGAATATGTCTTGACAATCCACACAGACGTGACCTAGTAAAGCGTGAAGTCATGTAGGACTTTACTTGCTGCATTAGTCTGAATGTAAATCCTCTCGTCAGGCAGTGCTTAGCATGAGAGAGTGGACCACTGCATGTTTGATGCAAGAGTATTAACAAAAGAAAAATACACAACTGAAGACACTTGAGTGCTTGTATTTGTTGTATTTGCAGCAGCTCTGCGATGCATACTCACAACTTCATGCATTGGGTTAAATTAGGCTGTCCTGTCTCTGTGTTCAGTCCCTCACTACCATGATTGAAACCCAGACAGGCAGTCAAGCAGTTCTCACACCAGAAGCGCTGTGACGCACATGACAGTTTAAAGTATCACACACCAGGTGCGCACATTTGCATGATATTTAACATGAAACTAATCAGATGGCGCTCTGTGGCGCGGCTGAAATATGAACTGCGCGTCGCGTCGCGTCGCCTAGCAGCGCTTCTGGTGTGCGACCTGCTTCATACAGAGAGTGAACCAAAGTGCATTGGTGCAATTATAATGTATCTAATATTTTTATAAAAATCGCAATATCTCGATTTAATATAAAATAAAATCATCTTAAAACGTAAATTCGAATTAATCAAAAAAATCTAAAAAAATCGCCCGGCCCTAATTTATATATTAACAAATATTTTGTAGAGTTTGCATGTCATTGCATAGAGTTCAATATAAACTAATATAAAACTATTGCATACATCAAATTATATGCACGGTCATTAAAATGGAAGTAAAATACCAGTCATTACAAGTTGGTTTAAAAAAACTACATTTGTTTTGCTTTTTTCTGTTGAATAAAAATAAATTTTGCATTCATATATAAGCAAATATTTTGCTAATAATTTAAAATTACTTCTAAAATGACAAAATAGCTAAATATTGTGCAGGGTTTGTGTGTCCTTTTATTCATAGAATTCACTGCATATTGAGTTAAATAAAAGACTATTCCAGTCATGTTTCATCAGGAAGGATTTCTTTAAAATAGTATAAAAATCTCATCTCGTTCTCATGAACCTAATTTCTCGTCTTGTGGAGAAAGCATCATCGCACCCTATATATATATATATATATATATATATATATATATATATATATATATATATATATATATATATATGTGTGTGTGTGTGTGTAGAGAGAGAGAAAGAGAGAAAGAGATACTCACTGGAATCCTATAACTTGCATATCAACGTATGTCTGGTTATATTTCTGTTTAAAGACTGGGTCAAGCTGTGGAAACATTTGAACATTGTCAGGTTCAACACAACATTCATGAGTTTTCATTTCAAACATTGAATAATTCACTTGTTTTTACATGATATGTAGCACGGTCCACATTTCAGTCAATATTATTGCTTTTGCACCATTTTGTATAGAAATGTAATGTAAATTCTTCTAAAACGTTATAGGATGTTTGTTTGACCACCCATGCCAACAGGAGAGCAACCAATTGTTGGATTTCTGTGATTAGTGTCTGTATCGCTTATAAAGAACTGCTTGCTAAAGCTAAAGCTAAAGTTATTTACGTGTCACTGTCTGCAGATTAGGCCAGGGTTTTTTGCTGCATAAAGAATTAACTGGTGGTTGCCTCCATTTATTGCTGAACCGCCTCCTCCAAAGATTAGGTAAGCATCAAGGTTATCAAGAGACCTCAACAGATAGATGAGCATTTTGCATATATTTTTATAGGCTGTATTGTAGTTTTATTTAAATGTGGTCTATGTTATTACTTCTGAAGTACTAAGCTTGCACAAGCAGCTTAAGAAGCAACAATGATTTCTACCGGATCAACATTTGTTGGTGACGATCAAGTGAAGGTAGTGGTGATACTACAGGCATTTTCGAAAGCAGAATTTGTAGAGAGTGATGTCTGTGATTCTCCACAGTGTGCAATTTGACTGTGGTACATTTACAAAGAGGGGAACTGGTATTGAACTTATTATGCAATGTGGGAGTAAGCTTCATTTTTATTTTAGAACCTCTGATTTAGCTGCCCATATGATAATGTAGTGATTTCCAAATATTGCTTTTTTGTATATTTATTATCTGTTTTTTTTTTGTCCTGTCTCTGTAATTCTGTTGCGCTGTAGAAGCTCTGTCACGAAAACAATTTCCTCGTATGTGCGAACATACCTGGCAATTAAGCCTTTTCTGATTCTGATTCATTTGTCTCAGATTTAACTTCATATTATTGTGTCAGATTCAGGTTTATTTAGTTTAATAAAACATTTCAGTAAATTATTGTTAAATCTATTTTTTTATTTTTACTGATATTTATTTTTACTGACATATTAGCCAGTCATGCATTTAGTTACATGTAATGTCTTTTTAAATAAAACAAAGTTTTACTTGATTTTAAAAAAATGTTTCAAGTAGCAAAAAAAAAAAATTCATGATCGGGAAAAACTCAGCATTAGACTTATGATGGATTTTGGAAACTGAAACTACCCTAAATACCACAACTAATAATAACAAATAGCAGCATAGTGCAGTGCAAAAACATCTGTTTCTTTTAAAATTATAATTTTACTGTTATGATTTGTGCTATAAATATTCGTCACACAACGTACCTCTTTGGTTTTCTTTACTCTGTCAATATATGCTGGTGAAGATGAATTATACAAGTCACTCGTGAAATTATCAGGGCTGGAAATCGTAAAATAAACTGTTGTCACTTCAATTATAATTGTAGGTGATTGTTCTGTTGTTGTTGTGTGTTCTGTTGTTGATGTTATAGGGGCAGTGGTTGTAGTTGATGGTTCTGTTGTAGATGTGTGTTCAGTTGTTGTTGTAACAGGCGCAGTGGTTGTAGTTGATGGTTCTGTTGTAGATGTGTGTTCTGTTGTTGTTGTAACAGGTGCAGTGGTTGTAGTTGATTGTTCTGTTGTAGATGTGTGTTCTGTTGTTGTTGTAACAGGGGCAGTGGTTGTAGTTGATGGTTCTGTTGTAGATGTGTGTTCTGTTGTTGTTGTAACAGGTGCAGTGGTTGTGGTTGATTGTTCTGTTGTAGATGTGTGTTCTGTTGTTGTTGTAACAGGGGCAGTGGTTGTAGTTGATTGTTCTGTTGTAGATGTGTGTTCTGTTGTTGTTGTAACAGGCGCAGTGGTTGTAGTTGATTGTTCTGTTGTAGATGTAGGTTCTGTTGTTGTTGTAACAGGCGCAGTGGTTGTAGTTGATTGTTCTGTTGTAGATGTGTGTTCTGTTGTTGTTGTAACAGGCGCAGTGGTTGTAGTTGATTGTTCTGTTGTTGATGTGTGTTCTGTTGTTGTTGTAACAGGTGCAGTGGTTGTAGTTGATGGTTCTGTTGTAGATGTGTGTTCAGTTGTTGTTGTAACAGGCGCAGTGGTTGTAGTTGATTGTTCTGTTGTAGATGTAGGTTCTGTTGTTGTTGTAACAGGCGCAGTGGTTGTAGTTGATTGTTCTGTTGTAGATGTGTGTTCTGTTGTTGTTGTAACAGGCGCAGTGGTTGTAGTTGATTGTTCTGTTGTTGATGTGTGTTCTGTTGTTGTTGTAACAGGTGCAGTGGTTGTAGTTGATGGTTCTGTTGTAGATGTGTGTTCAGTTGTTGTTGTAACAGGCGCAGTGGTTGTAGTTGATGGTTCTGTTGTAGATGTGTGTTCTGTTGTTGTTGTAACAGGCGCAGTGGTTGTAGTTGATTGTTCTGTTGTAGATGTAGGTTCTGTTGTTGTTGTAACAGGGGCAGTGGTTGTAGTTGATGGTTCTGTTGTAGATGTGTGTTCTGTTGTTGTTGTAACAGGCGCAGTGGTTGTAGTTAAGGGTTCTGTTGTTGATGTGTGTTCTTTTGTTGTTGTAACAGGCGCAGTGGTTGTAGTTGATGGTTCTGTTGTAGATGTGTGTTCTGTTGTTGATGTTATAGGGGCAGTGGTTGTAGTTGATGGTTCTGTTGTAGATGTGTGTTCTGTTGTTGTTGTAACAGGCGCAGTGGTTGTAGTTGATGGTTCTGTTGTAGATGTGTGTTCTGTTGTTGTTGTAACAGGCGCAGTGGTTGTAGTTGATGGTTCTGTTGTAGATGTGTGTTCTGTTGTTGTAACAGGTGCAGTGGTTGTAGTTGATGGTTCTGTTGTAGATGTGTGTTCTGTTGTTGTTGTAACAGGCGCAGTGGTTGTAGTTGATGGTTCTGTTGTTGTTGTATGTTCTGTTGTTGTTGTAACAGGGGCAGTGGTTGTAGTTGATGGTTCTGTTGTAGATGTGTGTTCTGTTGTTGATGTTATAGGGGCAGTGGTTGTAGTTGATGGTTCTGTTGTAGATGTGTGTTCTGTTGTTGTTGTAACAGGGGCAGTGGTTGTAGTTGATGGTTCTGTTGTAGATGTGTGTTCTGTTGTTGTTGTTGTATCAGGGGCTGTGGTTTTAGTTGATTGTTCTGTTGTAGATGTGTGTTCTGTTGTTGTTGTAACAGGGGCAGTGGTTGTAGTTGATGGTTCTGTTGTAGATGTGTGTTCTGTTGTTGTAACAGGCGCAGTTGTTGTAGTTGATGGTTCTGTTGTAGATGTGTGTTCTGTTGTTGTAACAGGGGCAGTGGTTGTAGTTGATGGTTCTGTTGTAGATGTTTGTTCTGTTGTTGTTGTAACAGGCGCAGTGGTTGTAGTTGATGGTTCTGTTGTAGATGTGTGTTCTGTTGTTGTTGTAACAGGGGCAGTGGTTATAGTTGATTGTTCTGTTGTAGATGTGTGTTCTGTTGTTGATGTTATAGGGGCAGTGGTTGTAGTTGATGGTTCTGTTGTAGATGTGTGTTCAGTTGTTGTTGTAACAGGCGCAGTGGTTGTAGTTGATGGTTCTGTTGTAGATGTGTGTTCTGTTGTTGTTGTAACAGGGGCAGTGGTTGTAGTTGATGGTTCTGTTGTAGATGTGTGTTCTGTTGTTGTTGTAACAGGCACAGTGGTTGTAGTTGATAGTTCTGTTGTAGATGTGTGTTCTGTTGTTGTTGTAACAGGCGCAGTGGTTGTAGTTGATGGTTCTGTTGTAGATGTGTGTTCTGTTGTTGTTGTAACAGGCGCAGTGGTTGTAGTTGATGGTTCTGTTGTAGATGTGTGTTCTGTTGTTGTTGTAACAGGCGCAGTGGTTGTAGTTGATTGTTCTGTTGTAGATGTGTGTTCTGTTGTTGTTGTAACAGGGGCAGTGGTTGTAGTTGATTGTTCTGTTGTAGATGTGTGTTCTGTTGTTGTTGTAACAGGCGCAGTGGTTGTGGTTGATGGTTCTGTTGTAGATGTTTGTTCTGTTGTTGATGTTATAGGGGCAGTGGTTGTAGTTGATGGTTCTGTTGTAGATGTGTGTTCAGTTGTTGTTGTAACAGGGGCAGTGGTTGTAGTTAATGGTTCTGTTGTAGATGTGTGTTCTGTTGTTGTTGTAACAGGGGCAGTGGTTGTAGTTGATGGTTCTGTTGTAGATGTGTGTTCAGTTGTTGTTGTAACAGGGGCAGTGGTTGTAGTTGATGGTTCTGTTGTAGATGTGTATTCTGTTGTTGTAACAGGCGCAGCGGTTGTAGTTGATGGTTCTGTTGTAGATGTGTGTTCTGTTGTTGTAACAGGGGCAGTGGTTGTAGTTGATGGTTCTGTTGTAGATGTGTGTTCTGTTGTTGTTGTTGTAACAGGCGCAGTGGTTGTAGTTAATGGTTCTGTTGAAGATGTGTGTTCTGTTGTTGTTGTAACAGGGGCAGTGGTTGTAGTTGATTGTTCTGTTGTAGATGTGTGTTCTGTTGTTGTTGTAACAGGCGCAGTGGTTGTAGTTGATGGTTCTGTTGTTACTGTATCAGGGGCAGCTGTAGTTGTCACTGTTGTGGTTGTAGTAGGTAAGGTAGTAATGTGGGAGAAACAGATCAGAAAACTGTTAATCTCCACTTATATGTCTTCAGTCTTTTAAAATCTGTTTAGGATGAAAGTTTAACTTACCTTGTACACTGCTGACATTAAAAGGAAGGTTTGCAGTAATAATAGCTTGGCCTATTAGTTCTGAGACTGAACTGTCATTACTGGTTGAATCGGCCACTGTTATATCTAAATCAGTGATGGTTGATCCACGACTATAAGGAAAACACACAGAGGAGAAAGAGTTATGGTCATTTTTTATGTAGCGCTCAATATAGAATATCTTGAGTATTAAACTACAACTTAAAAAAGATCTGGGTAGTTGCTTAAAACATCTCAATTACTGAGGTAAGTTATTTTGAGCATTTTCGTGAAGTTCTTCACATTTAAGTTTTTATTTTTTCAACATCATCATGTAATCTCAGACTCAAAGCAATAAATGTATATATAAAAAATAAATAGAAATACTCACCGGAATCCTTTAAGAATCATTCCAACGTATAAAGAGCCTAATCTTTCTTTAAAGGCTGGTTCAAGCTGTGGAAACATTTGAACATTGTCAGGTTCAACACAACACTCATGAGTTTTCATTTCAAACATTAAATAATTCACTTGTTTTTACATGATATGTAGCACTGTCCACATTTCAGTCAATATTATTGCTTTTGCACCATTTTGGATAGAAATGTAATGTAAATTCTTCTAAAACCTTAAAGGATGTTTGTTTGACCACCCATGCCAACAGGAGAGCAACCAATTGTTGGATTTCTGTGATTAGTGTCTGCATCGCTTATAAAGGACTGCTTGTTAGATTAGAGAGCAACATCAAGTAAAGATGAAGGTGATACTATAGGCTACCAAACTATCATCACATTTTGGAAAGCAGAACTCAGACAGTGACGTCCGTGATTCTCGGAGATGCATGATTTGACTGTGGTACGTATACAAAGAAGAGAGCGGTTATTGACCTTATTCTGCAATGCAGAAGTCAGCTTGTATTTGTTATTGTTTTAGAACCTCTGATTCTGTTGCCTATCCGCTTGTTAAGTGTGACATCACTCGAAGCGGCTTCCGAGTCTAATCGCCATATCAAACGATATGGGGAAGCTCATCAAATGGTAATATCGAACATTTACAAAGTTATGTAATACTTTTGAAAATCATGATTACAATATATTTCATCAATGCCTAAGATCTGAAGGGCAGAAAGTAATAAATTTTGTTCATAAATTGTTAAAATAAAGTCATGTACACCATGATTTTATATAACAATAATTTTAACGTGTGATATGACTTAAAAGTGGTCATGAATGAATATTTTTCATTCAAATGAGTTGCGGCTTGAACCTGGAAACAGTATTTTATACGTCAGAACTTTACAAGCAGATGGAATATATATCTTGGAATAAGAAAGGCAGAAAATGATCAGAAAATCTACTTGCTCTACAGACAAGTTTGTTTATGAGTATACATTCAAATACAACTACATGATTACAAAATACTAGTTTACAACGTTCAGCAGCATGACGTGCTGTTTTTTTACGACTCAAATAGTCAATAGAAGTACAATTTTTGTAAATGCAAATTTTTCCGGTATTTATATTATTATTTATTATGAAAACTTAATTGGTTCACTTTTGATGTTTGCTAATCTCACTACATTTTTGATGGATTTTTTTTTCTCCAAAACTTATACTATTTTTACATGACATTTCGTTTTAAATAACACTTCAGTATAATGAGTTAAAACAAATTGAGAGTTATTGAACAAAAAAGGGAGATTTTCCATCATTTTGTTTTATTTTGTCTACAAAAATAATACCAAACAAATCATCAGATATTTTTTTGTAGATGAGCTCAGTGGCTCATTGACGCACTCATTAAGACCTGTTGCCACCTACTGGTGGTTTTAGTTAATATTCATTAGTAATCACAGTGCTACACAGAAATGATTAAACACAGAGCATATAATAAGATAGTGAGCTCTATATCTGTCTGTCTCTGAATTAACTGAGTATTGTGTCAGATTCAGTTTTATTTTGAGACGCGGAAAACCCGGCATTAGACTTAGGGATAGTGCTGTGCAAAAAAAAAAAAAATCTGTTGTTTTAAACTGTAATTGTACTATCAAGATTTGTGCTATAAATGTTTGTCACTAAACATACCTGTTTGGTTTTCTTTTCTCTGTCGATGTATGCCGGTGAAGATGAATTTAACAAGTCACTCGTAAATTCATCAGGGCTGGAAAACGAAACATAAAATATTGATGTCTTTTCGCTGGTTGCTTGATTTGAGCTTGCAGTTGTTGTGATTGTTGTAGGTTGTGTACTAGTTAAGACTGTGGTTGTAGTTGTAGGCAAGAAAGTTGTTGTAAGAGCGGCAGTAGTTGTAGCTGTCTGTCTGGTTGTAGATGTGTGTTCTGTTGTTGTTGTATCAGGGGCAGTGGTTGTAGTTGATGGTTCTGTTGTAGATGTGTGTTCTGTTGTTGTAACAGGCGCTGATGTTGTAGTTGATTGTTCTGTGGTAGATGTGTGTTCTGTTGTTGTTGTAACAGGGGTAGTGGTTGTAGTTGGTGGTTCTGTTGTGGATGTGTGTTGTGTTGTTGTAACAGGCGCAGTGGTTGTAGTTGATTGTTCTGTTGTAGATGTGTGTTCTGTTGTTGTTGTAACAGGGGTAGTGGTTGTAGTTGGTGGTTCTGTTGTGGATGTGTGTTGTGTTGTTGTAACAGGCGCAGTGGTTGTAGTTGATTGTTCTGTTGTAGATGTGTGTTCTGTTGTTGTTGTAACAGGCGCAGTGGTTGTAGTTGATGGTTCTGTTGTGGATGTGTGTTCTGTTGTTGTTGTAACAGGCGCAGTGGTTGTAGTTGATGGTTCTGTTGTTGTTGTAACAGGGGCAGTGGTTGTAGTTGATGGTTCTGTTGTTGATGTGTGTTCTGTTGTTGTAACAGGCGCAGTGATTGTAGTTGATGGTTCTGTTGTAGATGTGTGTTCTGTTGTTGTTGTAACAGGCGCAGTGGTTGTAGTTGATGGTTCTGTTGTTGTTGTAACAGGGGCAGTGGTTGTAGTTGATGGTTCTGTTGTTGATGTGTGTTCTGTTGTTGTAACAGGCGCAGTGATTGTAGTTGATGGTTTTGTTGTAGATGTGTGTTCTGTTGTTGTTGTAACAGGGGCAGTGGTTGTAGTTGATGGTTCTGTTGTAGATGTGTGTTCTGTTGTTGTAACAGGGGTAGTGGTTGTAGTTGATTGTTCTGTTGTAGATGTGTGTTCTGTTGTTGTTGTTGTAACAGGCCCAGTGGTTGTAGTTGGTGGTTCTGTTGTGGATGTGTGTTCTGTCGTTGTTGTAACAGGCGCAGTGGTTGTAGTTGATTGTTCTGTTGTAGATGTGTGTTGTGTTGTTGTAACAGGCGCAGTGGTTGTAGTTGATGGTTCTGTTGTAGATGTGTGTTCTGTTGTTGTTGTAACAGGTGCAGTGGTTGTGGTTGATGGTTCTGTTGTAGATGTGTGTTCTGTTGTTGTTGTTTCAGGGGCAGTGGTTGTAGTTGATAGTTCTGTTGTAGATGTGTGTTCTGTTGTTGTTGTAACAGACGCAGTGGTTGTAGTTGATGGTTCTGTTGTAGATGTGTGTTCTGTTGTTGTTGTAACAGGCACAGTGGTTGTGGTTGATGGTTCTGTTGTAGATGTGTGTTCTGTTGTTGTTGTAATAGGCTTAGTGGTTGTAGTTGGTGGTTCTGTTGTGGATGTGTGTTCTGTTGTTGTAACAGGCGCAGTGGTTGTAGTTGATTGTTCTGTTGTAGATGTGTGTTCTGTTGTTGTTGTAACAGGCGCAGTGGTTGTGGTTGATGGTTCTGTTGTAGATGTGTGTTCTGTTGTTGTAACAGGGGTAGTGGTTGTAGTTGATTGTTCTGTTGTAGATGTGTGTTCTGTTGTTGTTGTTGTAACAGGCCCAGTGGTTGTAGTTGGTGGTTCTGTTGTGGATGTGTGTTCTGTCGTTGTTGTAACAGGCGCAGTGGTTGTAGTTGATGGTTCTGTTGTAGATGTGTGTTCTGTTGTTGTAACAGGCGCTGTGGTTGTAGTTGATGGTTCTGTTGTAGATGTGTGTTCTGTTGTTGTAACAGGAGTAGTAGTTGTAGTTGATGGTTCTGTTGTAGATGTGTGTTCTGTTGTTGTTGTTGTAACAGGCGCAGTGGTTGTAGTTGATAGTTCTGTTGTAGATGTGTGTTCTGTTGTTGTTGTAACAGGCGCAGTGGTTGTAGTTGATAGTTCTGTTGTAGATGTGTGTTCTGTTGTTGTTGTAACAGGCGCAGTGGTTGTAGTTGATGGTTCTGTTGTAGATGTGTGTTCTGTTGTTGTTGTAACAGGCGCAGTGGTTGTAGTTGATAGTTCTGTTGTAGATGTGTGTTCTGTTGTTGTTGTAACAGGCACAGTGGTTGTAGTTGATTGTTCTGTTGTAGATGTGTGTTCTGTTGTTGTTGTAACAGGCACAGTGGTTGTAGTTGATGGTTCTGTTGTAGATGTGTGTTCTGTTGTTGTTGTAACAGACGCAGTGGTTGTAGTTGATGGTTCTGTTGTAGATGTGTGTTCTGTTGTTGTAACAGGGGCAGTGGTTGTAGTTGATGGTTCTGTTGTAGATGTGTGTTCTGTTGTTGTTGTAACAGGGGCAGTGGTTGTAGTTGATTGTTCTGTTGTAGATGTGTGTTCTGTTGTTGTTTCAGGGGCAGTGGTTGTAGTTGATAGTTCTGTTGTAGATGTGTGTTCTGTTGTTGTTGTAACAGGCGCAGTGGTTGTAGTTGATTGTTCTGTTGTAGATGTGTGTTCTGTTGTTGTTGTATCAGATGCAGTGGTTGTAGTTGATTGTTCTGTTGTAGGTGTAAGTTCTGTTGTCACTGTTGTTGTGGTTGTAGCTGATTGTTCTGTTGTTACTGTATCAGGGGCAGCTGTAGTTGTCACTGTTGTTGTGGTTGTAGTAGGTAAGGTAGTAATGTGGAAGAAACAGATCAGAAAACTGTTAATCTCCACTCATATGTTACAGTCTTTCAAAATCTATTTAGGATGAAAGTTTAACTTACCTTGTACACTGGTGACATTAAAAGGAAGGTTTGCAGTAGTAATAGCTTGGTCTATTAGTTGTGAGACTGAACTTTCATTACTGGTTAAATTAGTCACTGTTACACTCAAATCAGTGATGGTTGATCCAGGACTAGAAGGAAAACACAGAGGAGAAAGAGTTATGGTCATTTATTTTGTTACTCTCAATACAGAATGTCTTGAGCATTAAAGTACAGGTTTAAAACGATCTGGACAGTTGCTTAAAATATCTCTGAGGTAAGTTGAGTTCTTCAAATACTTTAAACCTAAGCGTTCATTTCTTTAACATCATCATGTAGTCTCAGACTCACAACAATAAATATATGAAAGAAAGAAAATGTAAATCAATACTCACCGGAACCCATCAACATTCATTCCCAAGAATGAAGGGCCTAATCTTTCTTTAAAGGCTGGTTCAAGCTGTGGAAACATTTAAACATTGTCAGGTTCAACACAACACTCATGAGTTTTCATTTCAAACATTAAATAATCCACTTGTTTTTACATGATATGTAGCACTGTCCACATTTCAGTCAATATTATTGCTTTTGCACCATTTTGGATAGAAATGTAATGTAAATTCTTCTAAAACCTTAAAGGATGTTTGTTAGACCACCCATGCAAACAGGAGAGCAACCAATTGTTGGATTTCTGTGATTAGTTTCTGTATCGCTTATAAAGAACTGCTTGCCAGATTAAGGAGCAGCATCAAGTAAAAATAGAAAATGCAGAAAATGATCAGAAAAACTACTTGCTCTGCAAACAAGTGTGTTTATGACTATTCAAATAAAATATATTATCACAAAATACCAGTTTGGAACACCAGCAGCAATAAAAGTTTTTTTTAAGGCTAATAGTCAATGGTAGTAAATGAGACCAGAAGTCTTGAGCCAATAAGATTCACCCGCATGTACATGAAGTATAATTTCAATAGTTAGAGCTAAACACAAGATGCATGAGGAATGGACTGAGTCTTCATTCATAACTGATTCACATTCATTAAATATCTTTTTTTAAGGCTCATGGAGAACATCACTGTGTTGTTTAGCACATCTGCCTTAACCTAATCTGATGCTTTGTCATTCAGTCAGTGTTTCAACTGCGAGGTAAAACAGCTTGTAAACAGTCACAAAAGTCAAACCATGCATTTACAACAACAAAGCCATTCAATCATGTCCATAGACATGTTAGTCTACAAGAAAACCTTTTGGGGAAATGTGCAGTTAATTACATATTAAATCTTTTTAAAATTTGTTTATTATTTAAACTATGAATAATGTAATGATAACAGTGTATCTTATTACAGCCTTTGTTTACATGGTAAAAATGATCTCTAATATTGTTCATTTGTCTCAGATTAAACTTAATATTATTGTGTCAGATTCAGGTTTATTCAGTTTAATAAAACACTTCTGTAAATTATTGTTAAATCTGTTTTTTTGTCATCTTTACTGATATTTATCATCAACTGGATTACTAGGTTTAAACATATTAGCCAGTTGCGTATTTAATTACATGCAATGCCTTTTAAATAAATATTTAAAATTGTAATAAATAAAAATGCACAAAATGTTTCAAGTAGCAAAAAATTCATGAACAGGACACCATCTTCACCTCATTCTGAGCCAGGAGAAACCGAGCATTATACTTATGATGGACTTTGGAAACTAAAACACCCCTAAATATCAGGTCTAATGATTTAAAAATAGCAGCATAGTGCTGTGCAAAAAAATCAGTTTCTTTTAAAATTATAATTTTACTGTTATGATTTGTGCTATAAATATTCGTCACAAAACGTACCTGTTTGGTTTTCGTTACTCTGTCGATATATGCTGGTGAAGATGAATTATACAAGTCATTTGTAAATGGATCAGGGCTGGAAAACGAAACGTAAACTTTTGATGTGCTTTGTGTTGTTTCTTGATTTGTGCTTGCAGTTGTTGTGATTGTTGTAGGTATTGAACTAGTTAAGACTGTATTTGTAGTTGTGGGTAAATCTGTTGTAAGAGAGGCAGTAGTTGTAGCTGTTTGTTCTGTTGTATATGTGTGTTCTGTTGTTGTTTCTCCGGTTGTAGATGTGTGTTCCGTTGTTGTTGTAAGAGGAACAGTGGTTGTGGATGCTTGTTCTGTTGTAGATGTGTGTTCTGTTGTTGTTGTAACAGGGTCAGTAGTTGTAGATACATGTTCTGTTGTAGATGTGTGTTCTGTTGTTGTTGTAACAGGGTCAGTAGTTGTAGATGATTGTTCTGTTGTAGATGTGTGTTCTGTTGTTGTTTCTCCGGTTGTAGATGTAGGTTCTGTTGTTGTTGTAACAGGGTCAGTAGTTGTAGATGATTGTTCTGTTGTAGATGTGTGTTCTGTTGTTGTTTCTCCGGTTGTAGATGTAAGTTCTGTTGTTGTTGTAACAGGGTCAGTAGTTGTAAATACATGTTCTGTTGTAGATGTGTGTTCTGTTGTTGTTGTAACAGGGTCAGTAGTTGTAGATGATTGTTCTGTTGTAGATGATTGTTCTGTTGTTGTTGTTTCTCCGGTTGTAGATGTGTGTTGTGTTGTTGTTGTAAGAAGGTCAGTAGTTGTAGATGATTGTTCTGTTGTTGTTGTTTCTCCGGTTGTAGATGTGTGTTCTGTTGTTGTTGTAAGAGGGTCAGTAGTTGTAGATGATTGTTCTGTTGTTGTTGTTTCTCCGGTTGTAGATGTGTGTTCCGTTGTTGTTGTAAGAGGAACAGTGGTTGTGGATGCTTGTTCTGTTGTAGATGTGTGTTCTGTTGTTGTTGTAACAGGGTCAGTAGTTGTAGATGTGTGTTCTGTTGTTGTTTCACCGGTTGTAGATGTGTGTTCTGTTGTTGTTGTAACAGGGTCAGTAGTTGTAGATGATTGTTCTGTTGTAGATGTGTGTTCTGTTGTTGTTGTTTCTCCGGTTGTAGATGTAAGTTCTGTTGTTGTTGTAACAGGGTCAGTAGTTGTAAATACATGTTCTGTTGTAGATGTGTGTTCTGTTGTTGTTGTAAGAGGGTCAGTAGTTGTAGATGATTGTTCTGTTGTTGTTGTTTCTCCGGTTGTAGATGTGTGTTCTGTTGTTGTTGTAAGAGGGTCAGTAGTTGTAGATGATTGTTCTGTTGTTGTTGTTTCTCCAGTTGTAGATGTGTGTTCTGATGTTGTTGTAACAGAGTCAGTAGTTGTAGATGATTGTTCTGTTGTAGATGTTTCTCCAGTTGTAGATGTGTGTTCTGATGTTGTTGTAACTGAGTCAGTAGTTGTAGATGATTGTTCTGTTGTTGTTGTTTCTCCGGTTGTAGATGTGTGTTCTGTTGTTGTTGTAAGAGGGTCAGTAGTTGTAGATGATTGTTCTGTTGTAGATGTTTCTCCGGTTGTAGATGTAAGTTCTGTTGTTGTTGTAACTGAGTCAGTAGTTGTAGATGATTGTTCTGTTGTAGATGTGTGTTCTGTTGTTGTTGTTTCTCCGGTTGTAGATGTAGGTTCTGTTGTTGTTGTAACAGAGTCAGTAGTTGTAGATGATTGTTCTGTTGTAGATGTTTCTCCGGTTGTAGATGTGTGTTCTGTTGTTGTTGTAAGAGGGTCAGTAGTTGTAGATGATTGTTCTGTTGTAGATGTGTGTTCTGTTGTTGTTGTTTCTCCGGTTGTAGATGTAGGTTCTGTTGTTGTTGTAACAGAGTCAGTAGTTGTAGATGATTGTTCTGTTGTAGATGTTTCTCCGGTTGTAGATGTGTGTTCTGTTGTTGTTGTAACAGAGTCAGTAGTTGTAGATGATTGTTCTGTTGTTGTTGTTTCTCCGGTTGTAGATGTGTGTTCTGTTGTTGTTGTAACAGGGTCGTTAGTTGTAGATGATTGTTCTGTTGTTGTTGTTTCTCCGGTTGTAGATGTGTGTTCTGTTGTTGTTGTAAGAGGGTCAGTAGTTGTAGATGATTGTTCTGTTGTAGATGTGTGTTCTGTTGTTGTTGTTTCTCCGGTTGTAGATGTAGGATCTGATGTTGTTGTAACTGAGTCAGTAGTTGTAGATGATTGTTCTGTTGTAGATGTTTCTCCGGTTGTAGATGTAAGTTCTGATGTTGTTGTAACTGAGTCAGTAGTTGTAGATGATTGTTCTGTTGTAGATGTGTGATCTGTTGTTGTTGTAACAGGGTCGTTAGTTGTAGATGATTGTTCTGTTGTTGTTGTTTCTCCGGTTGTAGATGTGTGTTCTGTTGTTGTTGTAAGAGGGTCAGTAGTTGTAGATGATTGTTCTGTTGTAGATGTGTGTTCTGTTGTTGTTGTAACTGAGTCAGTAGTTGTAGATGATTGTTCTGTTGTAGATGTGTGTTCTGTTGTTGTTGTTTCTCCGGTTGTAGATGTAGGTTCTGTTGTTGTTGTAACAGAGTCAGTAGTTGTAGATGATTGTTCTGTTGTAGATGTTTCTCCGGTTGTAGATGTGTGTTCTGTTGTTGTTGTAAGAGGGTCAGTAGTTGTAGATGATTGTTCTGTTGTAGATGTGTGTTCTGTTGTTGTTGTTTCTCCGGTTGTAGATGTAGGTTCTGTTGTTGTTGTAACAGAGTCAGTAGTTGTAGATGATTGTTCTGTTGTAGATGTTTCTCCGGTTGTAGATGTGTGTTCTGTTGTTGTTGTAACAGGGTCAGTAGTTGTAGATGATTGTTCTGTTGTAGATGTTTCTCCGGTTGTAGATGTAGGTTCTGTTGTTGTTGTAACAGAGTCAGTAGTTGTAGATGATTGTTCTGTTGTAGATGTTTCTCCGGTTGTAGATGTGTGTTCTGTTGTTGTAACAGGGTCAGTAGTTGTAGATGATTGTTCTGTTGGAGATGTTTCTCCGGTTGTAGATGTAGGTTCTGTTGTTGTATTATTATCAATTGTTGTTTGTCCAGTTATAGATGTAATTGTGAATGCTGTCATTTAAAAAAAATCAAAGCAATGTACATTACAGATAAATTTTCATATTCAAAATGTAATACAAAAGTTAAGATATTTCAGAGTAACTCACCTAAACTTAACACCACAATAATCAGTGTCTTTTTTCTCATCTTTGAATCTGTCAAGTAGATCCCCTAAAAACATGAATTGCATAACATTTAAAAAATAAATGAGAGAATTTGTCCAAAGAACTTAAATAGACCTTAAGTTTTGGAAGCTGACTGCACAGAAATGTTGTGTAGGTATAGTTTGTACACACAATATTGGAGAGATTTGAACCCAGCAAGTTTCTCTCTCTTTTTTTTTTAATTTCCAGACATTAAAATATATTCCAAATCCCAGCAATTTTGAGGCACACACTAGAATTTAAAGCACATTGACAACAGTGTTTTATAGAGGTGTAAAAAGTACCTGAAAACTATACTTAAGTAAAAGTAAAAAATTACTCCATTACAAGTTACAAGTAACCAATTCCAATAAGACATGAGTAAAAGTAATAAAGTATTGGATTTTAAAAGAACTTGAGTATTTTACTCATACTGAATGTAGACTCAAAGAACACCAAGAAATGTTTTATTTCCTAATATAGAAATTAAATTGAACACCTCAATGTTTCAAAATGACAGAACAAAATAGATTTAAAAAAAGAACAAAGTCTCAGTCAAACTTAACTGTTCAAAAAAGACACAAACAATTATTCAAAAATAAAAAAAGTAGAAACACGTAGTAAAAAAAACTCAGAGCTGACTTTCATGTGATTCATCTCTCAGTCTCAGAAGTGGAAATACTTTTATTTTGAGTAGTTTTTCAATTGATTAGGATGTTTTCTCTGTAGTAAAATTAAACAAAGAGGAGCAGTGTTATTTTTCAACTTGGTAAACTACAAATAAATTAAATGAAAAATACATCACAATCTCACAGCTAAATGCACCTGATGCACAACGTATTATTTCAGTGGTTCATTTATTCACGTTGCACCAAAAAAAATTAAGCTAAAACAGTCATGTCATGTCGCAGTGGTTTTTAAATAGACTCTTACTTCAATTTGTTTTCTCAAATTTGACGATAAATTCTTAAAAGCACTTATTTTTGTGGTTCATGGCAACAAAGTAGACACTGCATCCTGTAAGAGACATTCTGTATATCGGCAAATGAAAACTTTTCTTTCAGATAAGGCCATGGATGGTCATCAGTGCTGGCACTACTTGATGTGCCGACTTCGGCTTCATCATTGGCTGCAGCCATGTTGCTAATTAAACACCTGGTATTTGGCAAGCTGTTCATTCACGTTCACATGATTTAGCTTATAAATAGCATACAGGACCTTCAGCACCCTGCAGATGGCGATATCGCCTTGTCCGCCTAAGTAATTAGCCGTGGTAGAAAGATGCCAACTTGTTGTGCACAATCACAATGTAACGAGTAACAATAAGCGTTTGTTCAAATGTAGTGGAATAAAGAGTAAATATATTCAATCAAAAATATAGTCAAGTAGAGAGTAAAAGTTGCTTAAATTTTTAATACTCAGTACAAGTACAAAGTAGCCAAAAAATACTTGAGTAACGAAGTCCATTTGCTCAAGTACTTTACACCACTGGTCTTTTATAAGCACCACGGTACCGCATGCTGTGAGTTGGTTTGAACAACATTGTATAGTATTTGTTATGAAATAAAACATTTCACCAAAAGAGAAAGGTTATTTCCTGATGTGTCAGCTGTTGCTGGGCTCATAGCATACCCGTGTAGTTGCACACAACTATTTTATAACTTCATTATAAAGAAAGAGCAAAATAAATGACCAGATTAGCAGCTTGTGACATATTTTAAACAACTGTGGTGGCTCAAATTTTGTTATTATTTAATTTTATTGTTATTATTTAATTAATATAATTAAGTTTTATTAACAAAAACTTGTTCAGGGACTGCAATGCAATGTTTATTTAGCATTTATAGTAATAAATAGTTCTCTCCATCCATCCAAATGCCTTAAGAAACCATATCATTCAACCACCAGGTAACACTAGTGTACACGACTATAAACAAGGACACTTCAGTCACACGAGTCCCAGTGTGTGGCTGTTAAATCCGCTTTATTTCGTAATGTATCTTAGCAATAATCAGACCCCCTAGTTTTTTGGGATTCTGCGATTGCTGAATCCAACGCAAAAACAAGAAAACGTTGAATTTTTTTCGATCGTGTTATAGTTTTATGAATTTTTTATCGACGTGTGCAGCGCACATGATTTATTTCAGTGTCTCTCACCTGCGCCCACACAATCATGACATTACATGAGAGCAGGGGAGTTGTTGTGTAGCCTGTGCAGTAAGCAGACGTGGATGAAGCATGAGTGATCTACATGGGAAGTCAATGGAAGGATTGGATTGGACATCCTGTGGTGTGAATTGAACGTTTTGTGCGTTTGACATGCTTCAGACTGCAAAAGAAAGCTGGAGCGAACATCTAAACAAATGGAGCAGACAGAAAAGCAAGCAGCGTACAATGATGGAGATTGACTTACAGATGACGACCGCTCAACGTGACCAAATTAAAGGACATTATTTGTGCTTTACATTTATGGCTGTTATTATGGTGTTCGTCAAATGGATAAATATTTTTGCTTAACTCTTTTCCTATAGTTAACAAGAGCGAATGCTTCCCTGCCATTGACGAGTTTTACAGCAAGCCGTGTTTCAGGTGTATTACGGTAGGGGAAGCCCTAACGCATGTCCTGAGTGAGGTACATGTTGTCAGATTCTCAGGGAGTGAATTCTGAGAGAAACTAAGATTGTGGATATACAAAAAGTTATACGCCCTTCCTTTGGTGAATTTTTGTATAATTTTGGATCTTTTTTAGATCTTGTCTTCATAGGAGAACAAAATAAAGAAGCTTTTTTATGATTTGTGTTATTGTGTCAGATAGCACACCTAACACAATAGGCTACCTAATATGGTAAATTATATATATATATATTTTTTTTTTTTTTTCCCCGCAAAATTGTCCAAAAATTTCTGCCAATTACCACCACAAAAACAGTCATTTTTATCGCAAAAAAACACAAAAACAATAAAATTTTTTTTGCAAAACTAGGGGGTCTGTATAATAATCTTTGTACAACAGCATATTTACAAGTAGATGAGCAAAAACAGCGCAACATGTTAAAAACACAAGTGTTTGTTTTGTTTTTGCGGACATTGTAATGGCATTTGTGACCCTGATTATCTTTCTCTGAAGCCAAATGATTTTAATTTGCATTTACTGTAAAATCACATGCACAAAATCAGCTGCAATTTCCTCCTACACCAAAATGGACATTTTCAACAGGCTATAATAAATGATCTGATACATATTTTGACCTGAAACTTCACAGACACATTCTGGAGACACCAAAGGCTTATTGTAAATCTCATAAAAAGGCCAGAATTGGAGCCCTATAATTTATCCACACCCTCCTCCACACTCTCACTGAAGTCACTGCGTTTTCATTGCACATCTCACCTAAACATCTCACCTAAGTGTTGGACAATAATAGAAGACTTAATAGAAATAGCATAATACCTAACACGGGAGTTGATACACCCATAAAAGCATTAGTTTTGTATCTATCCATTTTCTAATAGGCTTATTTGTTGCACGAAAAAATGTTTCTTAATGATAGCAATGTTAACACTATACTATTTTCATCATTTCTGACAAAATTCTAACATTTTTTTTTACACATTTCTGTGCTTTCCTGTGGAATGTTGTAACTGTCACCAGCAACCTAGGGACTGTAGATCACTGGTAAACTACACACACACACACACACACACACACACACACCACACACACACACACACACACACACACCACGTGAACTACCACTAACAGAATGCATTACATCAATCAACTCCCGCTTCAGCTGACACTCTCTCTCACACATATCGTATTGCTCCTATGATGTCCGTGTGTTGGTTTGCTCTGTCTTGTTTTACTTTTGTCTTGTTTTGTTATAGTTTTGTTGCTGCATTTGGATCTGCTCTTTGTTTTTTGTCTTCTCTGAACTTTACACCGCATGGTAACAAATATAAACACATTTATTTGTTGAATGGCAAGGTTTAGAGCTGACATCAAAAATGATTCAGTAAATGATTCAATGACAAATCCAAATTTTCCTTCATCAAACTTATTTTCGCTGTTCTTTATGTCGTCTTTATAGCTTCTAATTAAGCTAATTATTGTAGATTATAGTGTTTAATTTTAAACAGAAATTTGAATGACTGAATTCTGAACTTTACTACAGTTATCTACCTACTTTAATGGCTGTTGAATTATTCTTCAGTTTGCATGATCTACATTACAAACCACAAACAAATAGACAATATGACACAATACAGTATTTATTTATAAAGCACATTTAAAAACAACCAAGGTTGACTAAAGTGCTGTACTAAAGACAGAAGCAGAATATAAAGGAAACAACCACTTAAACGGTGATCAAGGAGTATTATAAGTGGGAGAAATTAGATATGTCTTCAAAACAGACTTAAACACATTAAATCGACGGAGCAAGTCTAATGTGAATTGGTAGAATGTTCCAGAGTTTAGGAGCCGCGAATGATTGATCACCTTGTTTTTTAAGGTGTGTTCTGGACACGGTGAGTAAATTAAGATTATAAGATCTCAATGATGGAGAGGGGGGATACGGACAGAGCATAATAAAGTTGTAAAACCAGTTCGTATTTAATGTGTAGCCAGTGAAGTGCAGCTAAAATCAGAGTTACCGACTCAAAGTTGCAGGTATCAGAGAGTAGTCTAGCAGACACATTGTGTACCAGCTGCAGACGAGAGAGAGAAGACTGAGAGATGCCCAAACAGAGAGAGTCACAGTAATCCAGACGTGTTGTTATGAAGGCATGAATCCCCGTTTGAACATTTCTCTGGGATGAAAATGGCTTGACTTTAGCCAGTTGTCTGAGGTGGTAAAAGCAGGATTTCACCACAGTACTGATCTGTTTGTCAAGTTTTCATCAAATACAACACCGATGATTTCCTGCCCACTGGGTAATATGTGGAGCCAAACATCTTACATGGACATTTAACAGAGAATTTTCTTTGCGCCCAAATATAATCACTTCAGTTGTATTTTCATTTAAATAAAAATAAAAAAAGCTTGAGAGACAAAGTTTAAGCTCCTCTTAAGTTAGCCAGGAGTGGTTTTAAGCCATTTACGTCTTTTTGTTTTAGTCATCCGCATATAGATGGAGGGAAATGTTATATTTATTGCAAATGGAAGCCAGGAGAGCATATACAGGGTAACCAATACAGGCCCAAGGATTGATCCCTGAGGAACTCCACAGCTGAGAGGAATACTGGATGAGGATTGATGGCCAATGCCACACTAAAACATCTATTGGTCAGATGAGAACAGAACTACTCTAAAACTGTCACGTTGCTGTCTCTAGACATGTCAACAGAACCTTGTGGTCAATCAGGTCAAAAGCAGAACTTTAATAATGCCATAGATTTCAATATGTTATTGTATGTTTGTCTTGTTTTCCAGTCAACTAATCACTCTAAAATGCTTTACTCGTATGTATTAGCTCTTTTGTTTTGGAAAAATCTAAATTAAGCATTAAATTTAGCATAAAATGATTTTAAAAAACAGCTTTGATTGTCAAAAATATCTATAAATCAGCAGTTTTCCATATATTCTTATTTTATTTCTGCGTTTCAACTGCATTTTGGCACCTTAATCTTTCTTCCAACAACTTTTTGGACTATTAAAACCGTGTAACAGTCATGAAGTTGTAAAAAAAAAAGATTTTATGAGCATTTATAATAGTTAAAAGTGCTGTATTGTCTGCTTTGTGTATCATATTACAACCTTGCTACATTTTCAGACTTCATTCTCTAGATATTAGTTATTATATATTATATAAAATTTCCAATATATTGATAAAAGTCACTTTGTTAAACTGTAGAGTTGAATTTACAACATCAAAAGTGGACAGAGCAGAGATCAACATCCCATAATGCAATTCACAACCACAAAATATGGAAATAACAGATATTTTTATAGCGTGTATATAGTGAGAAACATAAAAAGTAAAGGTGAAGGCAAGATTAATTTTCTAAATATACATACACAAATGAATAGTTTGTTCCAGTGCATGTGCTCTGCTAAATTATAACTTTAATGTGATTCACAAAAACCTTAAAAAGTTAATAAAGACTGAAGAAAAGCCTCTGTGCAGTTTTGAAAGACCGAGTAATGCTGAAGTCAGACTCACCCAATCCATCGCTCATCTGTAATGTCATACACCCAGGATAAACCCCTTGATAAATGTTGGTAAAATCAGTGTCTCTTCAAAGGCTTCGGTGCTTTTATTAGCTCTGTTTGCTGTCAGCTGACGTAAAGCACATAGTTATCACTTGGTGCATTGTTAATGCATTCCTCTTTTACCAAACTGGATATACGTACTTATACAACAATGCATTCCAGCACTGCTGTGAAAACAGGTTGTTGAAAAAGTGTCTAATTTTACTCAGATGATCATAAAATTATATCATAGGCTACCTTATGGCATCTACAGAAAGTGTTAATGTTATATTTGCTGTATATTAAGTTGAAATCATCATTTCATCTATTATCTCTTACATGATTGATTTCTTTTCAAACGTGTCTGCATTTATTTCTACAGGCGTTCACATTCTTACAGACAAAAAAAACAATTAAAGACAAAACAAAGGCACTATAGAGAGTTTAGGATGACATTGAGGAGAGCTTTGAAAAGAGGGAACACAAAGAACAAGAGGACAATCAAGATAAGCAGAAATTCAGATCACTGAATCTGTCTTAACTCAAGAAATCAGAAAAATAGCTGGTGTGTATGTGAGGACTTTCATTTGAAATATTATCCAGCCATCCTTTCCTATCATGTGAGTTCTTGTCCAGCACTGCAAACACAAGCTTTCCTAATGACTTGTTTCAAGCTAAAATATGTAAAAATACTTTAATGAAGAAGCATTTTCTAGACAAGCAGAACATATGGTGTTGTTTTCAGATATCATATGCCAAAACTAAGTGAGTTTTTTCCTAGATCAAGCAAAGTAATCTGCCAGTGGAGTAAGTGAAGTGATCTTGTTTTTCATTTTGACGTCAGATCATTTCTCTTACGCTATTGGCAGATTATTTTGCTTGTTTTAATGAAAAACTCACCTAATTTTGGCTTGCCTAGAAAATGATTTTCAATTTAAGAGTTTTTAGATATTTAGACTAGAAACAAGACCAAAAAATCTACTTAAGAGAAGCATTTTTACAATGAGAAGTCAAGTTTTAATTATACCAGGTGGTTTTTCTGGTTTTATTTGAACTTCACAGTCTATTACCTGACCTGATTTGTGAGTTGTGTGCATAACCTTCTGTCTATCTACGTAAGGAATGCAGTCAGTCCCAAATGTGCTTTATTTTTAAATAAAATAGATATGATATATTCATTTTAGTGATTTAGCAGCTAAACCAAACCCTTACTGAAATTCTGTTTGACACAATGTGTTCCTCACAATGTATTAAATTACACCAAGTTTAAAGTCGAGTCACATTCTTTCAGAGAGATCGCAGATATCAACAGACAAAAATAGCCCTATCAGTAATAGCATGAAGCTTCGCCAGTTTTTAATAAGAGATTCGTTAAATTAATGTATTTGCGTTATATTAATGAACAAGATTACAAAATTAGTAGCTTTTAATCTGCATAAAGATTATGCCCAGAAGATGATGGCAAATTTCACAAAGTCTACTGCTGTTTTAAAAGGAAATGTTATTATATTACAGTTTACAGTCTCTGACACTGCAAAAATGCCTCTCTTATTTGAGTTTTTGTCTTGTTTCTAGTTCAAATATCTAAAAATTCTTTAATTGAAAAGCATTTTCTAGACAAGCACAAAATATTGTGAAGTTTTCAGAGGTAACGAGTCAAAATTGAAGTGTTTTTCCTTAAAAAAAAAAAAAAAAAAAAGCGAATTATTCTGACAATGGGCTAAAGCTGGCAGCTAGCTCTCTGCAACTCAAATGGTCACCCACTGAAGTTAAACAGGGCTGTGTCTGGTCAGTATCTGGATGGGAGACCACATGGGAACACTAGGTTGCTGCTGTAAGTGGCGCTCAATCTGCGGTCTGTGTGGGTCCTAATGCCCCAGTATAGTGAAGGGGACTCTATACTGCTCAGTGAGCGCCGTCTTTCAGATGAGACGTTAAACCGAGGTCCTGACTTTTTCATGTCTGCGATTTAATAAATTTAAATATCTGCACATAATGCCTCTCTGATAAGGTGCGATGTGTTCATTTTGTTCGCTTTGTTTAAAATTAAATTTAACAAATCATTAAACACAGAATCCATGAAGAAAATCAGTTGTTCTAATCATTATGTTTTGATTTGATTTATTTTATATGACTCTTGTTAAAACATTTAACTCTTAAAAAAGCTCCATCTAAATCATATTCATCCTTGTCTGTTTAATGGGTAATAATAAAATAGTATTGGGCAATAATAAAAAGTTAGTGTTTTCCCATGTATCAGATGAGATGTTAAATCGAGGTCTCGACTCTCTGTGGTCGTTAAAAATCCCAGGGTGTCTTTCAAAAAAGAGTAGGGGTTTAACCCCGGCATCCGGGCCAAATCAGCCTCTGTCCATCATGGCCTCCTAAAGCCTGGTTTGTACTCTGTGCACGCAGCGAATGTGACACCATCGCTGTGTTTGCCGAGGTTCACTGTGGGTGCACGTGACATGGTTTCGGCTGGCGGAGCGCATGATTTGTTTTTTTTGTTTTTTGAGACTCGAGCAAAGAGTTCGCACAGCTCCGCGTTTGATTTGAGTTGAATATGAAACACTGTGAAGAGATGTTGTCTTGAACGGGTAAGCCTGTACAGACACTTATATGATCCGTGATGATCATATATGATCCGGGGGGATGGGGGCATCGCTGGGGCACTTCTGATCATTAGGGAAGGGCACTTTCTATCCAAGACTAAAAAGGGCATGTGCACTGCACAGGTTGAGCCCTATGTGTGCACGTGCCTGTCCTAGAGAGAACCAGATGATCAATCATTTTTGGCTAGAAATTGCTACAGCCGTGGGAAAGGAGGGAAGTTTTTGTTAAAAGGTTTGGAAAAACTTGAGGGATGAGTTTGTTCAAGCCAAAAGAGGCCATGGCAATAGTGGAGAACCAGTACACAAATACAGAAATATGTGTTTCCACCAGTTATAGGTTTTACACTGATGTAAACATTAGAGTTTAGAATTTAAAACAGTTTAAAAGTTATAAAACTATAATTAAGGAACAAATCATTTATTTGATATCTGGGAAAGGAATATTTGAGTCTATCAGTTTACAATATACTGATGTCTGTTCCTCTAGGCTTTATTGGTCAGGAATGTTGATCATTACTGCCTTTTTAGCATAAGTAGAGGGCAGAAACTAGCCAGACAGTAATGTGTGGAGCGAGCTAGAACTAAGAAAACATCAGTATATTTTAGTGAGTGTACTTTTTTGCTTTTCGTACTTGCAATAAAACCAAATATATTTGTAGAGTAACTCATGTTCTGTTGTCAATAATATTTAACTTCAATAGGTAGAACTGTCCGAGATACAAACAGAGGCAAGTGATGCATCAAAGTTTGAATTAAAAAAATCGTGAATGGTTAAAAAGTCTTTATAATCATTAAAATAATTAATAAAAAGTAATCAGTTTTAAATTATTAAATGATATTAATGTTATGATCTAGTTCCGGAAACGTTCTACTTCTCTGTTTGCATGTCTTTACGGTCAATTTCTTTTTACGCCCCCTGTCGTATTAAAAAATAAACCTGCTGGTGTGCGGTCCGGTGCAATATGGCTGCTGTCGCCTCATCTGTGGATGCTGCACACTGGTGCTAGATGAGGGGATTCCCTCCAAACATGTGTACAGCACTTTAAGTGTCCAGAAAAATAATATATAAATGTTAGAAATTATTATTATTATTATTATTATAAACACAATAATCTTGTGTCAAAAGGAAAAACAAGATTATTTCTTTCCCCATTGGCAGATTATTTTGCTTGTTTTAAGGAAAAGCTCACTTCGTTTTCACTCAGTATTTCTAAAAACAAAACTTTGTTTTACTTCTTGATTTAATAATTGTGAGATATTCGGACAAGAGAAAAAATCTAAGTAAGAGAAGCATTTTTGCAGTGTACACATGCTTGAAAGTACAGATACAGACAAATAAAGAAGTATGTATAGTTTTTGTTTTACATACTTTCTATGTTCACACGTGTTTTAAAGCAGTTTACAGTCTTTACAGTTTTGTACATAAACACTCCTGAGTTTTACAGTCTGTGGTGCTCATTTTCTGTTCAAACAGCTTCATGCAGTGGTGTGTTAGCAACAGCAAGGTTGTTGAGAAAGCAAGAACTGAAATAAACGGTCAGGGAAAGCATCAACAGAAATATAACGGCCACAAAAATCAATGTAATATACAATATTTATACCTGTGATCCAAACGGTATCATATTTATTGTCAAACTGAAAGTGCTTCATACAGTATCAAACCAGTTCTTCCACTGTTTTCCCAGCGTCTTTGTTTATTTGTTGAGCCATTTTGAGTGCCTTGTCATATGATCTGTTTGACGCTCAAATACCCTGCATAGTTTGTTAAGTAACCACAAAACACTTGATCTATTTTAATTAGCAGGAAGTTTCTGTTCTCTTCATCAGTATGACGGCTTCATGGTTTTGACAGCGTGCTCATGATTGTGACTTGATGCATGAGCGGGTAATTAAAGGCCAGGGTTTTAAACACGGGCACTTTCCTTGTGTTTAGCAGAAAGATGATGCTTTCTCTTTCACACTTATCAGCGATTCCTTCTCTGATGGTGTCAGTAGATAATGGCGAGTTTGTCAGATCTGCAGGTATTGAGGGTGTGCTGTTTAAGCAGCTGTCGGTGGAGTCTGAGTCGTTCTTCTGGCTGGGTTCATGAGCTGATGGGTCAGTCACTGGATTAGGAGACGATATCAAGTCTTCATGTGTGGATGCGACAGGAGAAAATGCATTAGAGATGGTGTCTGCATTAGATATTTGCTTCCCCTGATTGGTGGAGTTTGAGGTCACCGCCTGGTTTGACTGTAAAAACAGTACAGAAAAAAGTTACATGAAAATGAGATATTTTTATGAAGAATATCTAGCTATAATGCTGGATTTGCATAAATCTTTCCAGCTGACCCTTTTAGGCTTTGATCTTTGGAGCTACAAATGCCTATGTGTCAGCATAGTGGCAGATTCTAAAACAAAACTACTGTCCTATGCTAATGAGGGAGAGATGGTCACTAGTGGGCGGGGCTTTCCCCCTCTGAGGACAAGTTCAAAGGGAGAATGTCAATCAAAGTGTTTCTGCAGACAAGTCTGAGTAAAAAAATGACAATAATAATTTTTACAATGAGAAGCTGGCTGTATTCACACACTGCAGACACACAACTAACCCATTTATTAGAGCTATATTTGCATAATTGGTCCCCTTTAGGTATTCAGGTGAGGAAATACATACAAAGTTAATGCAGATGTGGGAATAAGAGCTCAATAATACATCAAGATCAAATCACTTGTGCGATTTAGCAAAGTCTGTGCCAATAATCACTAACTACAGTTGGAAAATACAACACGCATTACTGTGAACTTTAAAAATAAACTAATTGTTAATGTGGATTGCTTTCACAGTTCCTTTATTTTTGATGTAACCTATTAATAGTGATGCTGACATACAGTTTAAGTCAGAATTATTAACCCCCTATTTTATTTCTTGTTTTAATATTTCCCAAATCATGTTTAACAGAGCAAGAAAATGTTCACAGTATGTCTGAAAATGTTTTTTCTTCTGGGGAAAGTCTTATTTGTTTTATTTCGGCTAGAATAAAAGCAGTTTTTAATTTTTTAAACACCATTTTAAGGACAATATTATTAGCCCCTTTAAGCTCATTTTTTTCCCGACTGTCTACAGAACAAACCATCATTATACAATAACTTGCCTAATTACCCTAACCTGCCTAGTTAACCTAATTACCCTAGTGAAGCCTTTAAATGTGACTTTAAGCTGTATAGAAGTGTCTTGAAGAATATCTAGACTAATATTATGTGCTGTCATCATGACAAAGAGAAAATAAATCAGTGATTAGAGATGAGTTATTAACACTATTATGATTAAAAATGTGATGGAGAAATCTGCTCTCTGTTACACAGAAATTGGGGGAAAAAATAAACAGGGGAGCAAATAATTCTGACTTCATCTGTAGATAATTGGGTATTGATTAAGTAATAGATCATCGCCGGTTATTACGTACTGACGTCATTTATCTCATGTGCTATATCGCAGTAGAATACTATTGGAACGAGGCGAGGGCGAGTGTAAAATGCGAGAGTAAAATGCTTCGACTACTTAAAAAGCAGACAACTATTCACAATTCACTGCATGTAGCACGGCCCGGCCCGATAAAAACCCTGGCCCGACAGTGGAAGTGTGGAAGGTCATAGGGACGTAACTTGCACAACATCACTCAGAAAGCAAGAGGAATTATATTTACATTAGTTTATTTTCTGTAAATGCTCGTGTTGTTCTGTGCCTGTCCTCGAGTTTTGTTTAAAACAATCAAAAAGAGTGTTTACTTTGAGCAGGTAAAATTAAAGGCACAGTTCATATATCTGACTGCTTGTATTAAAGGACAACATTGTGTTACAAATAATATACTGTACAAATATGAATATATTGAATTGAATGAATTGCCATTAGACATTACATGCTTTGCAACAAGAAAAATGAGGTTTAGAAAATCATTTAAGAAATATTTCATGTCTTTGTTGTTGTGTATTAATGTAATTTTTGTGTTGTGTTCGATGCACCCCAGGAAGAATAGCCACTACCTAGTAGTGGCTAATGGGGATCCTGATAAATAAATAAATAAAAATAAAACTATATTTTAAAAAATTAATTCAGGAATCTTTGTGTTGTGATTAAAAAATCTAAAACTGTGTATGGAAAGCATTGTCAATGCACTGAGATATCAAATTGAATCCAATCGATGGCATGATAATCGTAACCGAACCGTGAGACCTGTGTGGGTTCACACCCCCGTAACATATTATAAAGATATAATAATTCATTGTTAGTCATAAATAAAATACAGACAGGTTGTGGAGGTCGAAACTTTTACAATATCAATAATTATTTAGAGATTTAAATGTTCTAAGCAACAGTAAATTATTTACAGAAGGTTTAATATGACAGAATATGACCAGTGGTCACATGAACATGTGGGAAACTGTAATTTTCCAGGTGTGGTGTAGTTTGCAGGTTACCTGAGTTAACAGATGGTTGGTAACTAGTGTAGACATTACCTGTGGAGAAGGTGTCAGTGAGTCCTCTTGATCGGTAGGTTCACTAGGAGTTGAATATTGCTCCTGTATGTCAGTGCTGAAGGTCTCGAAGTCTGAGGCTGTAAACAAACTTGTGTCCACTGCATCAGTCGTTGTGGATGATGGTGATTTATTTGTGTTAAAACTGACCAGAGAACTGTCATCTGTGTTTATGACTGTGAAGATATCTGCAGCTGTAGATTCAGGAGCCTCTATATCAGACATTTCATTGGAAATGCCAGTGTAGCTGCTGGCTGAGATCAGTTCTGCGGCTGTGTTCAGAGTTGATGCGGTTTTATTGTGATTATGTGAAACGTGCTCTGTCTTCTCAGCTGAAGCGATGGAGGCTGTGATGGAGCTGTGGTTCTCAGTCATGAGCGTGCTGAATGGGTTCAGACTGTCTTCTGATGTATAGGATGGACGCTCTGTTGTGGTATGTGCGGTGTATTTAGATGTACTGCCTGATGGGTCGGGGACTGTCAGTGATGATTCAGAATGTTTCTCAGAGTTTCTGTTAGTTGAGACGTCAGCTGTTAGCGCGTGTGTTTGGACTCTAGTTAATGTGCCAGGAGTTGAGGAAATGGAAATGTTGCTCTCTGAGGTTTTCTCTAGACTAGAATCTGGTGTAGAAGATGAGAACTGTGGAGATATTGCATCTGGGGTGTATTTGGATGTATTGTCTGATGGTTGTGGTGATGTTGTAGCTGTGTTTGTGTTTTGATCCTCAGCACTTTCAGTTGTACCAGAAGACATTGAAGGTTCTGCAGGTGCTGTTAGATATGTGGAGTCAGCAGTCACAGTAGTGTCATTGGTTGTATTCACATTATTCTGAGTCAGGTTTGGTGTAGATGTGTTTCTGTCAGTATCGCTCAAAACCCTTGAGGTGTTTGATGGAGAGATGGAGTCTTTATTTGTGGCTGTGTACTCGGATGTATTGCCTGATTGGTCAGTTATTGGCGTTTCAGAATATTTCTCAGAGTTTCTGTCACTTTTGCTGGTTGAGGCTTCAGTTGTTGGCTCAGGTGTTTGGATACCAGGTAATGTTACAGGAGCTGAAGGAATGGAAATGCTACTCTCTGGGGTTTGAAGGTTGATTTGGCAGTAGTCTGGTGGAAGACAAGAATTCAGTATTCCTGCAAGTAAGAATGGGAAATGCTTTTGAAAGGACTGTAAGCCAAGGTGAGACAGCCAATAGATCTTATTTCCTGAAATACATGCAACATTTATGTAGCAAATAAATCAATCGTTCACACAATGTAGTAAATGGAAGGGAGGTATTAATCGATTTGTACCAGTGATTTTATTTTATGTCACACTTTGCTCTAACCTGTTACCCAGCACTCAATTTTGGGGATTTACACCCACCTAACTTTAAATAGCAACAGTTCCTGACTCCAGTAAGCTACAAACACAAATTAGGTATCATTGGAAAGAAGACACTGGCGAAGTTACATGTTAAAAATATCTGAAAGGTTATGCATTATGGAGTCATGAGAAAAATAATATTGTATTGTTTAATATTTCATTTTTCATATGCAAACACAGGAAAACATTTATGTAATGTCCTAGAAATAAATATGACTTGAAAGCCAAGTGTCTTATAAGTTTATTTTTCAAATTTGATGACGATAGAATGCAAAGTGAGATTTCTGTAAAGTTTTATCGGTATCATACCTCAGCGTCAAAGGCATTTTCTTAAAAATGACCTTCCCAAAGCTAAAACATTGACAGTTGCTGAATGATTTGGTCTACATTCACAGTTCATGTATCTTTGGAAAGAAGACCCTCTGGGCTTTATTATCCAACATCTAGAGATTATAATGCTCAAAATGAAAAAGTTATCGGTGCTTGAGAAATTTAAAAAAATAAATTATTATTTCATAAACAAATATGTGAAATTTTATCTGGAGCAATACAGAAAAATAATAGGTCAAAAGCCACACATCTCCTGAGTATATGTTTGGAATTAGATGCCAATATGATGCTAAATGAAATTTCAGGATTTTTTTTTCTGAGACTGTCTTGTAATTTCCTCTCTATTTTTGTTTGTGTATAACAGTGGTCACCAAACTTGTTCCTGGAGGTCCGGTGTCCTGCACATTTTAGCTCCAACCCTAATCAAACACACCTGAACAAGCTAATCAAGCTCTTACTGGGTATACTTGAAACATCCAGGCAGGTGTGTTGAGGCAAGTTGGAGCTAAACTCAGCAGGGACACCTGCAGAAGGTCTGATGTCTGATGAAGGTTTTTAACAAATATTTTAGTCTTGTCACATACCACGAAGTCTTTAATTGTAAACTCAGATTTTAACCCATATTATAGTTAATTACCAAGTAAATGCATATCCGTTAGATTTTTCTTTCACTCTTCTCGTTTACAGAGCCCAGTTGTCAATTAATTTATTTGTTCTAAAATTGTGTTTTTTGATTATTTGTTCATTGTATATTGGATGTTTTGTTTCTGAATTAATGCATTTATATTTAAGAAGTTTTACCTGTTGTGCCATTATGGAAGTGGTTATAAGGTGACCGGAAATTAATATCCCGGAAGATATATGAGGGGAGCAGAAGAGCATTGTTGAAGACTTTGTCTGGGTGAACGTTGGCGTTAGAGAGGGATTTTTTGCTCTGCTTGTTGTCGAATAGTGAACTGAAGAGAGCTTATAACATCTAGGATCCTGTGAGGATAGCAATTTCCTCTGAGTATCAACAGACTATTTGTTGCACTGTGTTCACTAAATACAGCGTGAGCCACTAAGGCAGAGATCTGCGAGTTTGCGTCGGTGGACCGCAATTGAGAATCACCAACGACTCCGGACATCCCAGCTAGCGCCCTGAGAAACCAGGACATCTCAGTGCTCCTCTGGTAGTGCTGGATGTGACGCACTCTGCTGACGCTCTCCTTTTTCTCCACGCACTAAAGCTCTAGTTCTAGAGCATTCCCTGGCTCTGGTAGGAGTGAACTATGGTTTATTTGCCCTTAGGGTGAAGCGGCAACTGTGTGTTATGCCACTAGGAACACAAGCACCGACACAGGCCTGCAACAGGGTTTATTATTTCTCAGTTCATTTATATGGTCTATTTTTGAGCTTTTCTGAATGATCTGTTGATTGTGCTGTTTATTTGAGTTTACAAAAGAAAAACAAAGCACTTTATTGTGAAGCAAACCTTAATTTCTTTTGTTTGTTTATCTTTGTTAGTTACATTGTGTTGAAGTAAATTTGGAATTTAGTAATTATGTACCAAATTGGTTATGTTTATTATTCATATTAATTGGTATCAGGTTATGGCTTATTTTTCGGGGTAAAATACAAATTAAGAGGGATCTAATTTATAAGAATCCAGGGCCCTGCCCTCGCCATAAGGAAAGGGCGCTACATTTGTTTATTAACATTTGGTTGATATGAAATGCAAAGTTCAAGCTGATTTTACTAAATATTTGGCCATTTTATTATTCCTAAATATTCCTGTATATAATCAGAAAGATCCCATTAAGCTGCAATATCTTCTACCAGCGAGTGCTGGTTAAAACAGGCAGCATAGACAAATTTGCAAAGTCATTTGTGGCTAATAATGACACACACACACACACACACACACACACACACACACACACACACACATTTTCTGAACTGCACTCACCCCAGAGGAGCAGGAATGCTGCATTACGGCCCATGCTGATCTGAGAAACCTTACACAACCACTCCTTTATCACATTTGATGGAAATCTCTTCCCATACTGAAGGTTGAGCTGAAACCTTTTACCCTGTTTTTAAGAGGAGAGGCACATTCTGAACGCAACATACGAAAGCACTGAATCCTTTACATCACATGACGTACTTTAGAAATAAAGAAATCTGATCAAATACTGCTACCATTCATACTCTTTTAATGTCAATACTGACAAACACTCCGATAGCAAAGGCTGAAATAGAGCCCTATGATATCTGCAATGCCACAAATTGTGAAATCGTGTCATCTTTTATCCAGTGTTTTTGGCTAATGTTCTTCAATCCTGTGCAATCAAATGTTAATATTAACTAATGTCTATGAATATTAAACAGCAAATAGATATATAAAAACTACATTTATTACATATATATATACACAATTACATTTATAAAAATTCTGCATTACTACTGTACAGAGCACTTTTCAAAATATTTATAACAATAATACAAAAATATATATAAAAAAATTTATACAAACACAAACAAAAATAATATTTATATTGTATATTATTATATTACTATGTATATATATATGTGTGTGTGTGTGTGTGTGTGTGTGTGTATTAATATTAAACAAATAAAATTTAATATATTTATATTTATTTAATATATTTATTTAATATTTAATAATATATAATATGCTAAATACTATTTTTGTATTTTATTGCTGACAATGCAACAAAACACAAAAATAATAGTTATAATGTATATTATCATATTATTTTTCGTATTATATATATATATATATATATATAAATATATATATATATATATATAAATATATATATATATATATATATATATATATATATATATATATATATATATATATTTATATATATATATATATATATGTATGTGTATATATATATATATATATATATATATATATATATATATATATATATATATATATATATATATATAAACATAAATAATATGTAATATATTATTATCATATTTTATTTTATTGCTGACAATAAAACAAATATTATTTAATGTGTTCCTCATAAACTTTTATTGGTATTTTTTATTATTTATTTATTTTATTTTTTTTAATATAAACTTGTATTACAATTTTGGTTCTCGCAACACATTTCAATAAAATTTATGCCAGGATCAGTTTAGGGCAGTGATCAGGTGATCTGCTGAATGATGTGATGTGACACAGGTGATGTGTACAGGTGATGGTGATGATGATCTGCTCATCAGGAAAGCTCTAGTCCTTTAGGATCAGAGATGGGTCGAGGATCGCCAGTTTGATGATATGAGAGGAGATGAGTGAACTGCTGAAACACAATGATCCTCAGAGAAAGAGAGGAAGACATGTGGATATTTCACCTTCAACAGTGCAGAACAGCATTAAAGACTGAAGGAATCTGGAGGAGTTTCAGTGCGTAAAGGACAAGAGCGCAAGCCTGAGCTGAACAACTGTGACCTCCGACCCCTCAGGGGGCGCTGCATCAAGAGTCCTCATTCATCTATAAGCAGATCAGCACATGGGCTCAGCACTACTGCGCTAAACCTTTGTCAAGCACCACAATACAGAGTCACATCCACAAACGCCAGTCAAAACTGCACTGTGCCAAGAGGAAGCCCTATGTTAACAGTGTCCAGAAGCGCCTTCTCGCAAGGACCATCACACAGTGGAAACGGTCAGGTGAATCAGTTGTTCAGGTGTTTTTTGGGAGAAATATGTGCTTTGTGCTTCAAACCAAAGAAGAAGAGGATCATCCAGACAGTGTCCAGCAACAAGTCCAGAAGCCCGGCTCTGTCATGGTCTGGGGTTGTGTCAGTGCTCTTGGCGAAGGTGACCTGCTCTTCTGTGATGCTCCATTAATGCTGAACAGCACAGAGAGATTCTGGAGCTCAATATGCTGCCTTCTGCTCCAGGGACGCTCATGCAGCGTCCAACAAGACAATGCAGAAGCACATTCAGCTCACTTTACAGAGTCCTGCTGCAGAGGAAGAGGAGACGGCTACTGGACTGGCCTGCCTGCAGTCCTGATCTGTCTGCAATAGAGAATGTGTGGCAAGTGCGACAATGAAGCTCTCATACTGTTGGCCATCTTAAGACTTGTTTGCAGGAGGAATGGGACAGAATTGCCCCTAAAACAGTTCATCACTTGGTGTCTTCAGTCCCTAAACGCCTTTAGTTGTTATAAAAAGGAACGGCAACATTATAAAGTGAGAAATGCTTTACTGTTACAACTGTTTGTGAAATGTGTTGCAAGAACCAGAACTTGAATACCTGTTAGTTTAAAAAAATAGCACACACACTTATTAAATAATGTGCTGTTGTTTTGTCTATGAGGTGCTGTGTAAGATGCGTATGAGAAAGTATTGCATGATTGTCACACAGTAGGGGAATATTTAACGGTTCATGAGGTAGATGGCCTACAGACGTTACACTGTAGGTCACACTACAAACTTTGAAATGACTTTACTATTTGTCTATATGTAGATACAAACACAGATTTTACCAGAAAGTGCCTTTCAATCGCTCTAGATCTTCTGATTGTCTAGATTAGCTGGCATAAACGGATTATGGCGTGATTCTGCATTCACAGTGGCATGAACCGTTATAGGGGTGATCAAATGTATTTTTATATGATCTATCATTTTGATTATTCATATTATTGTTTAAGACACAGATCAGAGAAAGCGATTTCTCACTATTACAGTGCCTCAACCCAGAAAAACGCAATTTCTTAAAGAATATACACGAATATGCAATTTTAAATATGACACTGGTGATCGTGTTTGGTAATAACACAGCGTATGTTGCAGCGATAGTATTTCAGAAGTATATCAGTGTCAAATTAAAGCTCTTAAGAGTTTCGCAATCAGGAGGAGGAAACAGACGAAAGAAATGACATTCTTCAAATACCACATACTCACCAACAGCAGAGGAAGATGGCGGAATAAGTCAAAAAGACAAGTTTTTCATCAATCTTCACGCTCTACCTGCTGTCTAGTTTAATTACTTTACTTTCAGAGGAAGATTTTATGCATTATTTCCATTTCTAGCACTGAGTGTGTCGTTTCAGAGAGCAGCGGGAAACGAGGAGATGAACCTGTCTGGGCAGAATTTCCCCGTTTTTTTGAAAGCCATCATGCAAATAAGTTTCTCAAGAGTTTGTGCATCAACAACAGCAGCTTTGTGTCACAACGACGCAAATTCATAAACCATATGCAAATGCTGACCTTCGTGCATCACTGATGAGTAACTGTTCAGATTATTCAACATCCAGGCACATTTAAATTCTTTTAAAAAACATTTCCCCATTTTTGATTCACAGGAGATTTTTCCAACACCTTACTAAACATCATACAGCATAGGCTTTAGTAAATTAACAAACTTCTTTTAACAAACATTAATTTACCGTAATATGAGCTGTATTTTACTGTAATATGAGCTGTATTTTACCGTAATATGAGCTGTATTTTACCGTAATATGAACTGTATTTTACTGTATTATGAGCTGTATTTTACTGTAATATGAGCTGTATTTTACTGTATTATGAGCTGTATTTTACTGTAATATGAGCTGTATTTTACTGTATTATGAGCTGTATTTTACTGTAATATGAGCTGTATTTTACTGTAATATGAACTGTATTTTACTGTATTATGAGCTGTATTTTACTGTAATATGAGCTGTATTTTACTGTATTATGAGCTGTATTTTACTGTAATATGAACTGTATTTTACTGTATTATGAGCTGTATTTTACCGTAATATGAGCTGTATTTTACTGTATTATGAGCTGTATTTTACTGTAATATGAGCTGTATTTTACTGTATTATGAGCTGTCATACTGCAATATGAGCTGTAACTTGACTACTGAACTTGACTTGATCTGTTTCTCATTTTATCTCCAGAGTAACTATGCTTTCTTTTGCAGAATTTAATTTATGGAACAAAAATGCCAGAAACCCAGCAAATACACTTAATTTTAGGCTATTCTTTTTGTGCATTTCGGTTAGTAAATAGTTTAAGGCGGCTGTCACGTCCACACCCTGTGTTTATTTATTTCTGTTTACTTCTGTTTCTCTTCTTATGCTCTTAGTTATGCTGTCAGTTACTATGGTTATTTACGGTCCACAGCCCTCGTCTTATGATCTAAATGAGTTTAATTGTTCTCCTTTCACATACAGCTGAAGTCAGAATTATTAGCCCCCCTTTTATTTATTTTATTTTTTTTTTATATTTCCCAAATGAACAGATGAACAGATTCAGGAAATGTTCACAGTGTTTCCTCTAATATTTGTTCTTCTGGAGAAAGTCTTATTTGTTTTATTTCGGCTAGAAAAAAAGCCATTTTTAATTATTTTAAAGCCTTTTCAAGCTCAATATTATTGGCCCCTTCAGCAATATTAGTGTTGGATAGTCTCCAGAACAAACCACTGTTATACAATGACTTGCCTAATTACCCTAACTTTACCCTAATTACCCTAGTGAAGCCTTTACATGTCACTTTAAGCTGTATAGAAGTGTCTTGAAGAATATCTAGTCTAATATTATTTACTGTCATCATGACAAAGAGGAAATAAATCAGGTATTAGAGATGAGTTATTAAAACTATTATGATTAGAACTGTGCTGGAGAAATCTGCTCTGTTACACAGAAATTGGGGAAAAATGAACAGGGGGTGAGTAATTCTGACTGTATTTGGCATTTTGTGTCCGTCTGTTGTGTTGTATTTCCTCCTGTGGCGTTTGTGTGTTTGCTTTTGGTTTTGTTTTGTTCATAGATTTGTTTATTCTGCATTTGCATCCTTAAAGTAAGTTTAAGTCAGAATTTGCCTGGTGTATTAATATTATATCATATAATATCATAGAACATATTGTATTACATTATACTCTATAATACTATATTTGATAAAATATATAAAGCGTGATGGTGTTGAGAAACTATGTAAATGACCGTGTGGAGTTCAGATTTCAGTGCTGTTGTGTGTAATAATGAAGCGTCCGTCAGTGAAGACAGATCTGAGGAGGGTTAAGTGCTCTTAAGTATGTGCAAAGTGTTTACAGTTCTGTATTATTCTGTGCGCAGTACATAAATCAAACATGAACAATAGAGGGTGTGAGCTTTACTGTACTCGTGTTCAGGAAATCAACATTCACAAGATTTCTCTCACACACACAAACACAAAAAAAGAAAACACTTCCTTGTAGTGATGAGCAGAAACATCTGATGAAGAGATAGCAGTTTCAGTCAGATCACTGAGCGTGAAATTCAGCTCCTCTAATTATAGATGTGTGGATGAGCTCGTATTTATTACAACAATAATAATACAAAATGTGCGCAATATTTATACAAATTTGCATTTAACATCTCAGTGCACCAGTTTATTTGCCATATATGCATTTTATTAATTTGTTTGATTGCATCAATTTGAGTTTATTAAAAAAAGAAAATAAATATATGAATATATATATATATATATATATATATATATATATATATATATATATATATATATATATATATATATATAATCAATTATGGACAAAGTTAGGAATATAATAAGACACAGTCATTAGAAAATAAATCTTTGGAACAAATACACTTGATAAAATACTTCAATAATATGAAATAAATTAAAATGACTTCATTTATTAAGTTCATGTGTTTTTGAGCTAAATAAATCATATAATGATAGTAAAATGCACTTCTGAAAGTGTTTATAACAATAACAACACAAAATTGTGCACATTATTGAATGAATTCAATACAGATAATTATATAAAGCCTCTGTACACCAGTTTATTTGACACGTATGTGTTTAATAATTGTATGTTGTTGTTGTTTTATTATTATTGTCATTATTTTATTATTATTATTAATGATATTATTAAATGTCTCTATTGTTATATCTAAATTATTATAAAATTCTCTAAATTTCAATTATTAAGTATTTCTCCATGCCGAAGTTGAAATATGTATTATATAATATTGAAATAATATATCAATAAAATTAGATTATGTATTAAGGTTATGTGTTTTAGAGTATGCATAAAACTTATAATCATAGTAAAATGCATCTCTGAAAGTTTTTATAACAATAACAACACAAAAATGTGCACAATATTACATGATTTTAATTCAAATTATCATTTCAAACCTCTATACACCAGTTTATTTGACATACCTTTTTAAAATAATTAGTTTGATTAAAGCATATATTAAAGACCCTCATTACTAATTAATTTTTAAAATAATAACATATATATATATATATATGTATATATATATATATATATATATATATATATATATATATATATATATATATATGTATATATATATATATATATATATATATGTATATATATATATATATATGTATATATATATATATATATATATATGTATATATATGTATATATATATATGTATATATATATATATATATATATATATATATATATATATATATATTGTATATTATTAATATTATTAATATTATGTCATTATTTGTATATTTATTATGTATTATTATTGTTATTAACATTATTATGTTGTTGTTTTATTATTGTTGCTATTATATTATTGTTGTTGTTGTTAATATTATTATTATTATCGTTATTATTATTATTATTATTATTATTATTATTATGGACAGCATTATGAAAATAAGACACACTCATTTCAAATAAATAAAAAAAATGGAAAGATTTTTCTTTGCCGAAGTAAAATATTTATAATATTTAAACAATATGAAATAAATAAAAATGACTTTATAAATTAGGTCATGTGTTTTAGAGAATGTATAAAACATATAATCGTTGTAAAATACACTTCTTAGAGTGTTTATAACACAAACGTGCACAAGATTAAATGATTGTCTTACTAAGTTTCTCCAAATTGTCAATATTACATGATTTTGATACAAATGTTTATTTAAGAGCTCTACCATGCACCTGTTTATTTGATTATATATTTAATGCATTTTATTACATCAATTTGTGTTTATTAAAAAAAGAAAATATTTATCAGTTAATTAACATTATGAAAACAATAAAACACTCATTAGCAAATTTGATTTTGGGGAGGAAAAAAAAGATTTCTCTATACTGAAGATGAAAAACAAATTATAAATACTGAAATAATATAAAATAATTAACAATGGCTTTATTTATTAAGGTCATGTGTTTTAGAGCATGTATAATACACAACATCATAGTAAAATGCACTTCTGGCTGTATTTATAACAATAACAACACAAACATGTGCACAATATCACATGCTTTTAATTCAAATGTTTAGTGAAAAGCTCCGCCATGCTCCAGGTTATTTATATGCTTTAATGAACATCAGAGATTTATGGAAATATAAAACACACTCAATACAAATTCATCATGGAGGATTAAAATAAAATCGTTTATTTCTCCATAACAAATTGAAAAGATTTGAATCATTTGTTCAGGTCATGTGTGTTTTTAAGTGCGTTATGTGTCTGTCTGTCTGTCTGTCTAAGGGCGTTACTCTTCACTTATGCTCTATTAAGTGAACAAGTGTTTCAGCTGGAACTGATCCACACACGTATCAGACACACCCAACATAACCTTCACATTCATTACTTAACTATCTACTTCACCTAGTTTACACACAGAGTTGACGATTGCCAGTTATTCAAGTCCAACATGTCATTTAAACATCAGTGCTGAAAACATCTATACAAACCATACGACTTCAGCTCAATAACACACTCATCTGCTGCTCGTATAGTCAGTGCGCGAGTAGTTGAGTTTGGGTTTGAATAGGGATGTAGAATAAGGTCAAACTTTATTAGTGCTAATAAACAGTTCATATCATAATAATAATATACTAATAATAATTATGGTGGCATTGTGGTTAACACTGTGGCCTCACAGCAAGAAGGTCACTAGTTTGAGTCTCGGCTGGGTCAGTTGGTGTGGAGTCCATGTGGAGTTTGCATGTTCTCCCCGTGTTGGCGTGGGTTTCCTCCAGGTGCTCCGGTTTCCCCCACAGTCCAAACACATGCGCTATAGGGGAACTGATCAACTAAACTGGCTGTAGTGTGTGTGCGTGCGTGCGTGCGTGTGTGTGGATGAATGCCTGTGTATGGATGTTTTCTAGTTATCGGGTGCAGCTGGAAGGGCAGCTGCTGTGTAAAACATTAGCTGAAACTGTTGGCAGTTCATTCAGCTGTGGCGATCCCTGATTAATAAAGGGACTAATCTGAAAAGAATGGATGCATGTAATAATATTGAATAATATTAGCTTAATAATGATAAACCTTAATATAGTGATGCTAATGATCAGTTAATATCTTAATGATGACAATAAATTCCAATAATTTTTGGAATTATATTGTTAATAATACATCTTAATACCATCTAATAAACAGTTCATATCTTAATAATAATAGTAATAAAAAAATAAATATTAATATTTAATAATACAATGTTAATAATAATCTGAATAATATATAATAATAATAATATCCTAATATTATGACATATTTATAATATATTGATGCTAATAAACAGTTATTATCATAATATTAGTAATGTAGTGTTTCATAAAAAACTAAAACAACAATAATAATAATAATAATAATAATGTACTTTATTAAATAAATAAATATATTATTATTTCATTCATAAAACAGCACTTTTAAATTGTAAAAACTTGTTTAGGATATATACTGGTATAGGATGTATTACCATTATCATTTGTTTAAACATAATATATATTCAATTTATTTTAATAAATGGTGAAAATGTCAGCATATTTGTGACTCACAATGTGTATTTACATTTAGATATTTAATGTTTTGTTAAATCTTAATGCTCCATATTTAATATTCTATTTTTGAAAAAATGTTCAGATTGTAAAATAAATAAATAAATAAATAAATAAATATATATATATATATATATATATATATATATATATATATATATATATATATGTTACGATAACCAGCGATCATTCACTGGAGATCGCTGGTTTCCTCCATCATCATTCACTTCACTTCCGCATTCCCCAAGACTACATTTTCATACATGCACTTCTCCCAATCACGCACGCCTGGTCACTCATCTTCCTGATTACATCACCAGCTGAAACCTGTTACAGAGACTGATTACACACAGTATTTAAGCAGCACACACACTCATTCACATGGCCGAGTCTTGTTCACTGTATAGTAGCATTACAACGCGTTTTCCTTGTCTTGTTTTCCTGTTTTGAACCTAGCCTTGTTTATTTAGTTTTCCTTGTCTGCCGCCTGCCTTTCGACCTCTTGCTTGTTAACTGACTATGATTCTGGATTGTCCTCACACACCTGTTTGCTCCCGTATTGACCACTGCTTGCCTGACTGTGAATAAACCTGCACATTGGATCCTACCTTCTGTTGTGGTGTCACTCCCCGGCGTTACAATATATATATATATATATATATATATATATATATATATATATATATATATATATATATATATATATATATATGTATATATATATATATATATATGTATATATATATATATATATATATATATATATATATATGTATATGTATATGTATATATATATGTATATATATATATATATATATATATATATATATATATATATATATATATATATATATGTATGTATGTATGTATGTATATATATTTAACAGAATGTTAAGATGGTTGTTTTTTAGAACTTCTTCTAGTAGCCCCACTGGAATAAATATGTTTTACCTTGTATATATTTGTTGATGTTATGTATCTCTTAACTGAAGCTGATATTACAGTAGTCAGTCTGAACTGTTCACCTCATCTGGCTTTTCATGATTTAATTGTTTTATTTTATTCACAGTTTAACAAACACATCCACATCCACTGAGATTTCAGTTCAGCTTACAGAATCTGTGTGCAATTACTGTCTGTTTGTTGTTTTAGGAGAGGATTGGGCTCAATCCAACACAGGCTAATTGAGGATACAGACTCAAGTCTACATTTCTGTGGACAGCAGAATGTGTAACCACAGGTACGTCTGCTCGCACTTTTGATGATCTCAAATTGCTCTTGCGTGTTCTCTTCTTTCCTAAATCCACCATTTTCCGAAAACCATCATTAGCAAACTAAGTTTGCAAGTTCTGTCATTACAAACACAGTTCATTGATTTGACATTTCCCAAATCCATCGTTCGCAAACTGCTTCACAAACGTGTGCACTTGCAACTACACCTCTGGAGCTGTAGTTAGAAACATAGTTCCTGGCTGTGTTCTATTCACAGTTTTTCCTCATCCTCCCTATGCCCTAATCTTTTCGAACGTTCCAACATTCAAACAGGGAATGTTTTTAAAAAGCAAGCATTGAAGTCATCTGTGTCATTTGCTTTAAACGTATTTTTACAGTTCAGTTTTAGCGATCCTCATATTGACAATTGCGTTCCCTTCATAGTGCACTTTGAAAACATTTATGCCAGTTTGAACGCAGCCGTGGCTCATGACGAAAGCTATAGCTGACCTATTATTTAAAAGCGGAAATTACGTTACGTCTCCAAAGCTTGTGAATACAAAATACATAGCATACGCTAATGCTTTTAATTTATAGTAGCTTTCTCAGCAGCCTACTTTCATCATAACAATAATAATGATTATAAATTAATAATGATAAATTACTATAATATTATTCATAATTTTGTATTAAGTAGGATTATTTTCATGTCTTAATAAATAGCCTACTGTAAATTACAAGCATTAACAATTTCTATGATTTATTTATGAGATTATTTATAATATTTATATATACTTCAGTTAAAATGGAGAGTGCATGTTTTTACCAAAACTAGCCTAAAATTGGATTAAAACATAAATAAATAAATAAATAAATATAGAAATAAATAAATAAATATGTGTATATGTAAAACAATATAGTTTGCACATAATTTTTTTCTCGTAAGAAGTTGCTACTGTTTAGACTGTCATTATGGACGTTTTACATTATAATTAATGTGGTTTAAATGATGGGACAAAGCAACTCTGGGTTTTGGGAAACACTCCTCACTACATCGTTCTTTTACTAAACAATGCATCATCGTGTGATAGTTCATGTCGTTACATCGTTGTTTGGGAAACGCACCCCATGCCAGCTTGACTGAGCAACTGAACCACCCTCCCCCTTCCCTAAAACCAACCGATAGTGTTTTCAAAGGGAATGTAGACATAGACATGCTGCCGCGGTTGTGAGATTTCACCACATTTTAAACCTGTTGTTTATTTATTTTATTGACATTTTTTGCTTCTGCTTTACTTGGCTTCAGGAACTGTTCTTCGCCGGACTCAAAGCGGACTCCTGTTTACTCTGCATCCCAAGTCCATCGACATACAAGCCAAGCTGCAGTGCAAACTGGTAGCCATCCATACGCAGGTAAGCTGTCAGCTGCTGGCACTGAACAGATGGACAGAAGCCGTCGGTGGTGTCATACCACTCCATAGCGTTTGTTTTAAAGACAAAATGCAGCCATATGTATCTCTGGGTGCATAATTCACGCTCTCCAGAAATGCAGACAGGGGTACGCATCCACATTGAGCCTCCGCTGGCTTGATCTTCGACAGTTTCCTGATTATAAAGTTTTATTTGTCATTATTTGTGTTTATTGTGTGCTTCTGCATCACGAGCAGCTCGTCAGATCTGTAGCTGATTGTGTCAGAGCCCTTCTGTTCAAAATACACAGGAAAAGCAAGCACTGGAGATGATTTGTTGTGTTCCTGTTGTACTGTACCCCTATTGAAACGCAACCCCAAAACCATGCTACATATTGAACTGTGACTTATATGAATAATTACATCCTTAAAATCTGGACATCGATCAGTGGAACTGAAACCAACAACATTTTAAACAATAACCGGTCTGTTTCAGAGGTTTGGCCGGCCGGTGCATCTCTAAATCGATTGATCATGTGTTCAGATGCTGGAGATGTTATTAGTGAAGCATGCAGAATGCTGATAATCTCAGATCATGTTTGAGGCATTACAGTAAACTGTACATAAAGATAAGCAGTTTCATGGGAAAACACAGTACGAGCAGTCTACACACACACATTTGACCTTAATTCAGTGCCGTTTCTTGAGTTTCTCCCTCTGATCTTCATGCTGAAGTGTTGTTGATTTATTGATTTGTTTATCTGTGTTAAGCTGCTCTTGCTCAGTCTGCATTTGTTTAATAAAGATCAGATACATGAGGATTAATTAGGAATCTTCTAGCAATTGTTTCCGAGTAAGTCCTTCTTTTGTTTGTTTGTTTGTTTGCTTTAAGTGTATGCGGTAGTTGAGTGACATTTTTAAAGTGTTTTCCAGTGACGCTCAAAAGAAGCCGAAGTGTTGCCAACATTCCTCAAACATCTTCTTTTGTGTTCAAGCATTAGTAATTGATACTGGTTATACTGGAGGATGAGTAAAGCAGCACACTGCAGAAGAGATTCTTCTGTTGACGTTGATGATTTCTCAAACACTTCAAACATCCCCTGACGCTTCATTACTGCGTAAACGCTTGCTTCAGCCAATCCAGGTCACATCGATACTCAATTCCGATTCCAATATTTATTGGGGAGAGAAGGAAAAAAGAGCAAACACTGGAGTTTTTTCATATCTATTTTCATGCCACATTTCTTCTATGATCAGTAGGAGGCCACTGTTAATGGGAGACTTCAGTCCAAAATGATCATCATTATTTCTCACTCTTAAATACTTTCAAAGCTTTACGAGTTTCTGTCTTCGGTAACACTTTATTTTGAATATTAGTAGACTGTCTGCTTAATATCCAACTCATGCTGAAAACGTAGTCCCGTGGACGTTTCTGGAGACCGTGAAATGCATCCCGGGAGGTGCGTATTTTTGCAGTTTTTGTTTTTGCAAACCCACCAGAGGCGGCTGTGTGCGCTTTTTCATATTTCAAATGTCTCTCGCGAGTGATGTTTGCACCCGCTGTTGTCATGTAAACCCACCAGAGGCAGCTGTCGACCAGCCGTCTGTCTGACTGACCAAATGACTGACTGGACAACCGACCAATCGACTGACCCACCCTCCTCCTTCCCTAAACCCAACCAATTTTATCGACTGACCCGCCCACCTGCTTACTTCAGATTTTACCACATTCTCACCCTGTTATTCACTCGTTCACTTTATTTTTTGGATTATTTTTGTCTTACCTGATTTCTGGAATTGCTCTTCCTTGGACTCAAACACTATAGTCTTCGTCATCGTCGTCATCGTGGTCAGCTTCAATTCTACAGCAGTATGAGCAGTTTGATGGTGTTTGATATGATTTTAGCCTCTAAAAAACATTTAAAACTGTTGACATGTGGATTGCTGTAGCAAAGTAATGCTTTACTACTCTGATGAGTCTCCTTGTGTCACATTAATAAATAACCATTGCTCAGTAACATCTATCAGTAACCCAGATATGGAAACTAGACATATGAAGCTTTCAGATGATTTATAGTGTGTAATGATTGCTTTATGTTTAGACTATAATACTATGGTTTATATAAATGTAACTGTAAATGCTCCCACAGTATGTAGGGGGACAGTAAATGGGTTTTACTCTTCATGCATAACAATAGAAATAAAAACAGCAGTAAAACATGTATCGAGAAGATCAGATGTCAGAGCTTTCCAACAGTTTGTCAGATAGTGGCAGATAGTGAAGTAAATGTCAGCGTCCTGCTGTCGTGATGGTGAATCTTAAGGCACTTAGAGCCCAATGAAGATCTTCCTGAGCTGTATCTGCTGTATCTGCATTGGTTGAGTGACGCTGCAGGTCTCAGTGTGTTCTGCTGTAAAATCAGGAGTAATTCAACACCTGTTTACATGACACACAGCTATCAACACTTTCACTCATGTCAAAACAGCATATCAGCGGGACAGTCCACAAACACACACACACACACACATACACACAACAAAAATATTGAGGCCTGAATTTAAGACGTATGCCTTTAAAAAGCTTATATTAAAGCTTTTATTCACTATACAGCGGCATTCAACACCTCCACTAATCAGGCTTAATGGGACAGTTCATTTAAATATAAACTCACTCACACACACACACAAACACTAACACAGTCACACTCACACAAAGTCATGCACAAACACACACACTCATGCACTCAAGCTAACACATACATTTACACACAGACACACACACACACACATATTACACATATTCTCTCACACACATACACACTTATATACATAAGTTTACACTCTCACACACATACAATCACACAAACACATCTTCACACAGAAACGCACACGATCATGTTACACACGTGCACATCACACACTTTCTCTCTTACCCACACACACTCTCTTTCTCTCTCATACACACACACCTTTTCTTTTTGTCTCTCACACACGCACACATGCCCACACACACTCTAAGCATGCGCCGTCCTCATGCACCATCCGTCCAATCAGAGATCAGGGTGTGTGAGTGTGTGTGTGTGTGTGTGTGAGTGTGAGTGTGTGTGTGTGTGTGTGTGTGTGTGTGTGTGTGTGTGTGTGGAATCTGCAGAATTTTCTCCTTATTTCCTCTCTGAAATCAAATACAGACCTGCCCAAATCATTCTCATATTGAGAGTGTGTCAAACACCATGCTTAATAACACACACTAATCAAGACAGACACATCACAAGTGCCCTTATAGTAATATCTGCTGAGAGTTTGCAGATGATTATAATATTCTGAATCAAATATTAGTATAAGCCTTATTATCAGCATTAGATGAGGCTGTGACTGATCACACAGAGTCTCTTCTCTAAACTATTACACCTCCTCTACAGTGTTCTTCATTAAATAGCTCACACTGAAGCCTTCAGTAAAGAAGTGTGCATCAGGTTTAATTTATGAGGTATACTTGAGTAATACTGACCTAAGTGTACTTCATCTAGTAAAGTCTACCAGTGTACTTGTAAGTGTACCACTTGAATACCACGTAAAATGTATGCTTAGTTTGCTATTAAGGACTACTCAGTTTACAACTTTTACACTTTGTCGTACACTTAAAAGTATACATTGATATGCCAAAAGTGGACAGTATGCTTATAAACATTAAGTATACATTATAAAATAAACTTTAAGTATACTTAAGCAATGTTGAAGTGTTTATATTAGTTTATACTACAGTTCTGTCTGGTTCTTGGATCTGATTGGCTGATAGATGTGCGATATTTTGCCAGTAACATCACACAAAGGCCTCTTCACCCTGCACCTCTGTGTATTACTCCGCCCACTTACAGCCAGCAACAAGCAGAGATGCTTCAGTTTGACAAATATTACTGCTGTTAGACAACTAAATGTACTTCAGAGGCTTTTTTAGTGGAGAATGTCGCTGTTTGGATTGCAACTATGCAGTTTATTTGTAAGAATAGTGCCTTAAATATTTACAATTTCAGAGAGAACTCGTCTGCGAACAAAGACGGTTGAAGTTGTCTATCCATAAGATGGCGCCAGAACCGCATAATAAGCCCTTGCTTAGTTTGTTTTCCTGAGCGTGAATAAGAAGCTGACAAACGGAAGTGTCACGGTTTTTAAGGTGGACCGGACAGAGTCTATAAGAAGCAGGATTCAGCCTCGTCCCTTCCTATCGCAAACACAACAGTAGTCTGGTAGTGATTGCGCTGCTTTTTTCGAGGTTAATTATTGTGATATTGGAACAGTCACTTAATGTTTGATATGCAATGTGTTTAAATGTTCCCTTTAAGAGGAGTATTCCTGTGGTTGTTTTGCCTTTTAGATGTAAGCACACGTGTGGAAGCTTAGTTCAGTTCAGTTCTGGCGAGCTCTGAGGAGAAGTGTGTGATGGTCGCTCTACCGCTGTATCTCTTTTATTTCAATAATGTAGTATTTTATTTAGCGACAGATGTTTGAGTGTCTTTTTCTTTTCCTTTTGCTTACTCGTTGTTGTTGACTGGCATGTATGTAGTCGACCGCACTTGGGAGAAACGCATAAAGGCCAATGTGAAGAGCGTAATAGTTTCTGTCTCCCTTTTTTTCATCCTTAAAGTCTCCGGGTAAACACTGGGTCAACTGGAACCCATCACAATACCAACGACAACAGAGAAATACTGTAGACTATAATAGACTGTAGAGAGATATCTCTGTAGACAGATGGCATTTCATGTCACGTTCAGCCTTACATTTACATTTACATTTAGTCATTTAGCAGACGCTTTTATCCAAAGCGACTTACAAATGAGGACAAGGAAGCAATTTACACAACTATAAGAGCAACAATGAACTAGTGCTGTAGGCAATTTTCAGGTCTGTAAAGTCTAAGAAGGGAAGTATTAGTAGTATTAGTAGTTTTTTTTTTTTTTTTTTTTTTTTTTTGGGTCCAGTTAGTGTGATATTCAGAGAGGCAATTGCAGATTAGGAAGTGAAGTGGAGACTAAATAGTTGGGTTTTTAGTGGTTTCTTGAAAGTAGCGAGTGACTCTGCTGTTCTGATGCAGTTCGGGAGTTCATTCCACTAACATGGCAGATTGAGCGTGAGCGTTCGGGAAAGTGATTTCTTCCCTCTTTGGGATGGAACCACGAGGCGACGTTCATTCACAGAACGCAAGTTTCTGGAGGACACATACATCTGCAGAAGTGAGAGCAGATAAGAAGGAGCAAAGCCAGAAGTCACTTTGTAGGCAAACATCAGAGCTTTGAATTTGATGCGAGCAGCAACTGGCAGCCAGTGCAAACGGATGAGCAGCGGAGTGACATGTGCTCTTTTAGGTTCATTGAAGACCCCTCGTGCTGCTGCGTTATAATCCTTATAAGCCTTATAATCACCTTAAGGGGGTCACAAACCAGAAGCGGCGCTTCACATTACGCTACAGAGAATCATTCAAACACCAGCTCTAAAGTGACGTTGGTGAATTAGTAACGCTTCTGCTATTCTGACGTCAGCTGCAGATGTCAATAAATGGCGGAAGAAAGTAGTTCCTGATAAAAAAGGGTTTTACACTCTCCGAGTTTGATTTTCTTTTTTATGTACAAGATTGTGGCGTTGAACTGTTGTATAAACGCAATATCACACTCGTAGCAGTGCGCTTTGGCTGTATATCAGCACTGGTTGGGCGCTAAAGCACTCGAGCCGACGCACGCCTCCCACCAGTGCTGATATACAGCCATATCGCACTGCTACGAGTGTGATATTGTTCATATACTACATGTAGTAAATAAACAATAACTTATGACCTAGTAGCATAGCTGCAAGTGTACTACTTGAACATCACTTAAAAGTATTCTTAGTTTACTACTTTATAGTGCACTTAAAAGCACATTTATATACTAAAAAGTGGAGAAGACATTTACAAAAAAAACACATTAAATTTATTTTATGAAGTATACTTAGTATAGTATATACTATATAATATTACTATACAATAGTAATATTGACATATTTAAGTGTACTTCATGTAGTAAGTAAACAAAATCTACTAGCAGCGCACTTTTAGGTGCACTACTTGAATACAACATAAAAAGTATGTTAACCCCGTCCTCTTCTTTATTTGCAACTCAATTAGACAAAACAAGAAATAAATAATAATAATAATAATAATAAAAGGTAAACATAATGAAGTACCAAAAGAAATAATGTACTTTATGATATAACCAATATAGCAGAATATAACCACATACAGATCAAATAAACAAACAAATAACTGTAGGAAACTGCTTCTAACTTTATTATACGTATATATATATATATATATATATATAAATATATGGAGTTTACTTTGAAGCGGGTTGGGTTGTTTGTTTTCTTTTGTTGTTGTATTGCGTTTGTATTAAGGTATGATATATATTAAGAAAGATATAGATATCTATATCTTATATATCTATATAGTAATGTTATTCAATGCATTATCTAGTTTGCCATTATTTACAGTAAAGTGTTTGCTTTAGCTGCTAAATCATGAGTTATGTAACGGCGCGACTGAAAGAAAGACACAGGGTCAGTGTTAGAGTCACCAGCTGATTATATATGTGTATTCCACACAGTTATTGACTAATTTAGGGGAGCTTTTTGTTATTTATTTTATTTGTTTGTGTTTTACTAGTTTATATGAATTAATTATGAATTGAATTACTTTAATTATGAATTAGTAGCTTTACACTGTTTTCACATGTATGTAAAAGTCACAGTTAAAGGCTCAATATACAATACAGCTTATTATGATGATAAAAACTGAACATGAAACTGCTCTAACGCCAGCGTAGTTGAATTTACCAGCAGTAAACACACACTTTTCACACAGAAATCACAGAGAATCCTTTAAATAATTGGACAAATTGTCAATTAATGATAAGCTGAGAGATTGAGATGGTATTAGACTGTCAAACTTGTTTTGTGTATCTCTGAGATAAAATCCTCACAGTGTGCTGAAGGAGACGGAGATAACCGCTGTGACCAACACTGAGAAAACCTGAATGAAGAAAAAGGTGACGTAAAGCCTAAAAATAAGCCCCACAACACAGGCAGAAGACAAAAGTGTAGACGGCCTTTGTGTGAGGAGACAGGAAACTGTAATAGCATCAGTGACATCAAGAGACTGAACACACACACACACACACACACACACACACACACATGCATTATCTGCCGTCCTGCATGGGTGAAGGTGAATGGAGAAATAACCAGACGAAGCTCAGAAAGCACTTTAACATTGGGCTAGATGACGCTGAACGAGTCAATATGAGCAGCAGAATGTCATTAATAAGCTGATAATCACAATAGAGGCTCAACAGAAACACATGCTGCAGCCTACGCTTGTGGATAACACACTCTAATGTGTGTTTGACTGCAGGTCGTGTGTGAAATGAACACTAGGGGGCAGTGTGAGGACAATGGCTTTTGCTCTTTTTCACACTAATGATGTTTACAGGGACATGTCATTGATGAATGGAGGAGTACTGTCATGCAGTTCTTTGCACGACACCAAATAAACACCACAAACAACTTAAACAGGTCTATTAATTGTAATGAATTTGCGTCAGGCTTGGATTCATGTATTGGGAAGCACGCTTTCACTAAAGGGATTAAAGCAATGTAAAATCAAGGTAAAACTGTGTTCGCAGTGCACTTTTCTGCTTGTGTTTGCTTCTGAAAACACTATTGGTTGGGTTTAGAGAAGGGTTTAGCTCAGTGATTGTAAAACAAGCCCTGCCTTCTCATCTAGTGTACAAGAAGGATGTGTGTGTCTGAAACGTACAACAAAACACACTTATAACGTATTTCACACTCGCAAACACGAAGGCTGTTAGTGAGGTCAACAGGTTGTACTTTCTCTGTGCACACACACACACACACACACACACACACACACTATATACACACCCATAGACACATACAAACATACACATACACTCAAATACATGCGCACACACTCATACACAGAGACACACCTTCATATACACACACTCATACATACACACTCAGACACTAAACTAAAGACACACAATTAAATACATACAAGCATACTCGTATACACATGGGCACACACACACACACAGTCATAGTCTTTTATGTCTGGTTTATGTGATGTGATGTGATCAGTCATTTCCGTCACTTGACACAGTTTTTGAGTAAATAATCAAAGTAAATATGTGACTGATCAGGTGACTGCTTACATATTTTGGCCCAATCTAACATCAAACCAAAAGTACTTTTAGTTTGGGTGAATTAATGTCATTATTCACACAATCCATAGTATTATGTGCATAAATATAAACAATACTGTTTAAAATAAAGCAATCATATGCTTGAGGTTGTGTGGACGTTACCACTATAACGTCTATCAGATGTTGGATTTTGGTTGCCATAACTGATGAGTAAATGTCAGTATTTGACATCAATATGACGCTGGTTTAAGATGCCGGCTCATCGTTGGATTGTGGTCACTTTCTAACAACCTAAAGTCAACCAAATATCAACATTATTTCAAGTCATTATTGGACATTAAAATAGTGTTGTTCTTAGACTGGTTAGGCTGGCTAGACCTTGAATTTTGGTCACCTGACATCACAACCTAAATCTAACTTAATATTAACGCCTTATGGCTTTGTGTGTGTGCTGGGCAATAACTCAATGCACTACAGAATGTCACGTTTACACACACACATGCACAAACTACATGTAAACGCATCCGCTTACTACTCTTGAGTGCTTTTGAAAGGGCTACTCTTTACTCCTACTTTGAGTAATGTTTACAGCAGACCCTGTTACTTTACTTGCACTACATTTTTAGGCAAGTAATGGTACTTTTCACCACTGAATATGAAAAGCACATGGGGTATCACTATTATTAGTAATAGCACTTATTTTGTTGTGGTGATTCTACATTTGGTGTGGTAACACAGCTACTATCGTAACTAATCTGTGGTTGTTGCTAGATCAGATGTGCTTGTGACCGGTTGTTAACGAAAATTCTTTATATTATTTATTAAATTTCCCATTTATTGCATTTTATTAGAGTCTACCCCCACCCCAACCCTAAACCCAACCGTTACAGCACTGTAAAAATAGTACATACTGTTATATAGTGTCATAAAATTCTGCTATATTAAAAATAAAATTCTGCTATATTAATGTGCATATCACAGTTCCGTCTGCGTGTCCGGTCTAGACTTTACCCTTAATTTGCTGTGGTGTTTTTACAGTTGCTGTGGTGATTCTACTGTTGCTATGGTAACACAACTACAGTAATTGATCTGTTGTGGCGATTCCACAGTTGCTATGGTAACACAACCGCTAAAGTAATTGACCTGTTGAGGTGATTCTACAGTTGCTATGGTAACACAACTGTTATAGTAATCGATCTGTTGTGGTGATACTACAGTTGCTATGGTAACACAACAACTACAGTAATTGATCTGTGGTGGTGATTCTACAGTTGCTATGGTAACACAACTGTTATAGTAATTGATCTGTTGTGGTGATTCTACAGTTGCTATGGTAACACAACCGCTAAAGTAATCGACCTGTTGACGTGATTCTACAGTTGCTATGGTAACACAACTGTTATAGTAATCGATCTGTTGAGGTGATTCTACAGTTGCTATGGTAACACAACCGCCATACTAGTTGACCTGTTGTGGTGAATCTACGGTTGCTATGGTAACACAACCGCAGAAATATACTGAAATGACCCACTACTGTGGTTTTCTACAACTGAATGGTGTATTATATGACACATCTAACTGTGGTAATAGACCAAAGGCTCATAAGGATAATAATGAATATTAAGGGATATGATCATCCAGATCATCTTCAGTGACTGCTCTTACAGTCTTTGATGAACAGGACGATTCTCTCGGCGGGTGTGTTTAATGTGAAACCAGTTTAGAAGCATCCAGATGCAGAGGGAAAGGAAATTAAAAGGGGAATTATTGCTTTAATAAACAGGGTGTTTTCCTTCAGGTCAGTGACGTGTGTGTGTGTGTTGTGTGTGTGTTGAGAAACGCAGTGTGTGTGTTTCCTCATTTCAGATTTAAATCAGTGATTCAGTGCTTAGATTCAATCTCACAAACACTGCAGACAAAGACTCATTCAACAACTATTCAACACACACACACACTGATACACACACACGGATACATACACACTGATACACACTGGCTGATACACACACGCTGATACACACACGCTGATAAACACGGGCTGATACACACTGGCTGACACACACACTGATACACACACACTGATACACACACTGATACACACATACACACACTGATACACACACACACACACACACACACTGATACACACACACACATTGATACACACACACTGATACACACTGGCTGATACACACACTGATACACACACACTGATACACACACACACACTGATACACACACACTGATACACACTGGCTGTTTCCATTTAAAGATGCAAATAAATACATGTGCAAATTTGGAACAGGGCTTAAAAGACGTGCGAATAAAGCAGCGTTTCCATCCAACAAGCCAAAGTGAACAAAATCAACACTTCCTGATTAACTGGAGCCAAATATCAACAGTAACAATGGATTTGGAGACACAAACAGCAGTTCTGGAGGTGATGATTAATAATAATAACACTAATAGTGAGATGGTTCAGATGTTCTCCAGTGTGCTCAGCCTGCTGCTTTATCCATTCACACACGTTCATCAGCTCTTCTGACAACATCACATCACCTTGATTAATACACTTACTGGAATTACTGTTTCCATCATAGCTTATGCACATCTTTTCTTATCAAATAAAAAGTTTATCCTACTCAGTTATGTGCATGTGTGTTGTTTATGAGTGTGTCTGACGTTTGTGCGCATCATGGCGTTTCCATCAGCCAGTTTTATGCGCATCTCCAAAATTCATATGCTAATCGGTGTATGGAAACAGCTACTGATACACACACACACACATACACTCCCTCTCTGACTCACACACACACACACACACTGATTCACTTACATACTGATAGACATACTGATACATACACACTCAGACAGACACAAACGCACACACTCTCACACACAGACTCGCGTTCCCCCTGGTGGCCGTCACTCCTCACAGCAGTGATGTGTGCGCAGTGGTCTGAATCTGGTGTTTGCCGTCTCGGTTCATTAGTGAAGCTTCAGACGAGTAATCCAGCATCAGTGAAGAGCGTCTCTCACAGTCCAGTAGATCTGATTCAGGCCAGTCCACACACATACACTCACGCAACACAAATACTACACAAACATATAAACACAATCTCCTGTCAGTAATGTCCAGGACTATTAAAAGAAGAATTATCAGGGTTTTTATTGTGAACAGATCTTTTATTATTACAAACTTCAATTAAATGACTGAAAGTAATAAAGTCTTACTATTAAATATTAAATTATAACCCTGTTGACAACAACAACAGCTGTACAATAACTTAAGATGGAGCGTCCTGTAGAAAATAATCACTTAAATTAATAATTATAATAATAAATGATAATTATATTAATAATAAGTGATAATAATATCGGGTGACACAGTGGCGCAGTAGGTAGCACTGTCACCTCACAGCAAGGAGGTTGCTGGTTCAAGCCTCGGCTGGGTCAGTTGGTGTTTCTGTGTGGAGTTTGCATGTTCTCCCCGTGTTGGCGTGGGTTTCCTCCGGGTGCTCTGGTTTCCCCCACAGTCCAAACACATGCACTATAGGGGAATTGGGTATGCTAAATTGTCCGTAGTGTATGAGTGTGAATGAAATTTAATGATAATATTATTAATAATTAATAATAATAATAAATTATAATAATATAAATAATAATATGAAGAAATAATAATATTAGTAACAATAATAACAATATAATAAATAATAATAATAAATTATAATAATGAATAATAATAATAAAAATAATTATGACAATATTAATAAATAATTAATAATAATAGTAATAAATGATAATAATAGTAATAATAAATAGTAATGTAAATTATAATAATGACAAATAATAACAATAAATGATAATAACAATATAATAAATAATAATATGACGTATATAATAATATAATAATAATAAATGATAATAATAAATAATAATAATAATAATAATAAATTGTTACAATAATAAATAATTAATAATAATAGTCATAAATGATAATAATAATATTAAAATAATAATAAATGATAGTAATATTAATAAATTATAATAAACAAAATTAATAATATTAATTATGATAAACAACAATATTAATAATAAATAACTATAATTAACAATAACAATAAATAATAATATTTTTGATCATAATAAATAATATCGATAATAAATAATTTTATGATAAATAATAATAAATAATATTAATGATAATAAAAATAATAACAATAATTAATAATAATCATAATAATAAAAGATAAATAACAATAAAAAATTTTAAATTACTAAAATTATATGACCAAAGCACAGACTTACATAATCTAAACTATTTAATGATTTCAGAAAGAAACAGGGAGACTAAAATAAAACGCACAGATAGTTGGGTGTGTTTCTTTTGTCTGTGGGGTTAAAATAGTGTGAAAAGTATCTTTTGTGTGTGTGTGTATCTTTTGTGTGTGTGTGTGTGTGTGTGTGTGTGTGTGTGTGTGTGTGTGTGTGTGTGTGTGTGTGTGTGTGTGTGAGAGAGAGAGGTTATCTGGAGGTCATGTGCTCATGTTCAGACTCGCTGAGTTTCTCGAATGTTCACAGCGCCCTCTGCTGGCCAACACTCAGATTCTGCACAACACAGGAAACATTCACATGCTGACGGTGCTGTTATGATATTTTTTTATAAATCTCCTATGAATATTATTTATGTATTCTGTTCATAGACCTGTCAATCACTGATCCGTTTCCTCAAAAATGTTAATATTATTACTATTATTATTGTTATTATTATTATTATTATTATTAATGTTTTTGAACAATGCTGTGTCCATCTAGCTGCACTGAAGAAATTGTTTACTAATGAATGAAAACAAAACATTAAAATAGAAAATTAAAGAATCTTATATTCATTCATTCTTTTTCCTTCAGCTTAGTCCCTTTATTCCTCAGGGGTCGCCACAGCGAAATGAACCGCCAACTGTTCCAGCAAATGTTTCACACAGCGGATGTCCTTCCAGCTGCAATCCATCACTGGGAAACACCCATACACACTTATTCTCACACACACTCATACACTACGGCCAGTGTAGTTGATCAGTTCCCCTATAGCGCATGTGTTTGGACTGTGGGGGAAACTGGAGCACCCGGAGGAAACCCACACCAACACGGGGAGAACATGCAAACTCCACACAGAAACACCAACTGACCCAGCCGAGGCTCGAACCAGAGACCTTCTTGCTGTGAGGCCACACTGTGACACCGCTAAGCTCAAAAGACTAAAATAGGCTTAACTAAATCTTTCTTTACTGTCATTAGATTACTGTATATTTAATAATTAATAAAGATTAATGATGTTTAACAAACTAATCCTCAGAGATTACTGCTGAATTCTCGAATGATTAGATGAACAGCGAGTGAATGTTCAAACAGAAGCACTGATGTGCAGTCATGCCTTGTTTACATTCAACAACATCAAAGTATTAAAGTTATTATTTGTAAAATATAAATATAAACAATCCGATAATCTTCATTTAATTCACTCTGAGGGTATTAGAACAACACTTATAGTGTGAGTGTGTGTGTGTGTGTGTGTGTGTGTGTGTGTGTGTGCGCTCATATACATTATTATATAACATGAGCAGTCTAAGGTGGGTGTGGGAGTGTGAGAAAGAGTATGTGTGTGTGGTGTGTGTGTGTGTGTTTCTGTATGAGAGAGTGTGTGTATGTATGTGTTTTTGTTTGTGTATGGTAGTGTGTGTGAGTTTGTGTGTGTGTTTGTGCACACATCTGTACGTGTGTGTGCGTATGTGCATGCTTCTGTGTAAGTGAGTGTGTGTCAGGAGAAAGGTGTGCTCTACACACACACTCTCTGTGGTATTCAGTCTTTTGTGTGCAGTGACAGAGCAGATAAAGGAACACTTCAACACTGCAGTCAGAGAGAAAGAGACTCTCAGAGACACATCAGTCATCTTCACCGTCAGCAGCGTCATCGTCTTCAACACAGGCAGATCTCTAGGATTTCACACTTAAGTAGCATTTATATATATATATATATATATATATATATATAGCTTATATAGTTGAAGGTAGTCATGTCTAATCATAATAAGGTTAATAACTCATCTCTAATAACTAATTTATTTACTCTTGACAGTAAATAATATTAGACTAGATATTCTTCAAGACACTTCTATACAGCTTAAAGTGACATTTAAAGGGTGATTAGGGTGGTGTTCCCCAGGGATCTATTTTAGCCCCTATTCTCTTTTCCTTATATATGCTTCCCCTGTGTTCTACTTTTTAGAGAACATGGTCTGTCTTTCCACTGTTATGCAGATGACACTCAAATTTACCTGCCTCTAAACCCGAGTTCAAGTGGACTGGAGACTCTTATGTCCTGCCTGGCGGATGTGAAAGCCTGGTTATCTTTAAACTTTCTAGATTTTAATGAGAGTAAAACTGAAACAGTTGTGTTCGGCTCGTCAGATTATTCTAGGACACCACCAGTAAATCTTGCTGAATTGGGTTTGTCTGTGAAGCCTTGTGTAAAAAATCTGGGTGTTATCTTTAATGACGACTTAAAGGGCCATGAAACCCCCTCGTTTCAGCAGGGTGTTTTCACACCTCTACTTTGGAAAAAGTCAGAAAAGTGGGCGTGTCCAGCTCTGTTTAGGGGGGAGTGTCGGAAGAACTAAAGTGGGATGGTGTGGGAGTGTCTATTTGGGCGCGCTGAGATTCAGAGTCAAAATTCACACACACAGGAGAAAGTGATGGTGTTTAACCTACATGGACATCTGTACTCGAATTATTTGCCAAATGATTAAATGGTGGACTTTAACTGCAGTTTGGCTCTTTCATTCAGGGAATTCATTCATGCCCCTTGCGACACACGAGATATTTGATTGGAGGAACTGCTCTAAGCGTGTATTTTTCATGCAATGTTTGATACCGCACGGTGAATGAGAGAAAAAAACCCTCCGCATTTACCGGAAACTTAGATGCACACGGCAGGTAGCTTCAGAAAGCCGCGTGTGTTATTCCGGTCACTAAATGCGGTAAAAATCCTACACGAGGTTAAAGTTTGGTTGTGGTGCTAACATGTTTACACTCGGTGCAATAGTTTGTTAGATACGAACAAACTGAATAAACAAAGAGCACTGGTCGCTCACTTACCAAATCTGTAGAGACAGGACAATCACCAGCAACTAGAGCCGCGTCTTTATTAAGAGGAGACGACAAGCGAATCCGGATCTCAGCGTTTGCAGATGAGAACATCTCTCAGGTAAACAATGTTCCTCCTTAGACACGTAAGTTATTGTTGTCGAGCGTCGCGTACACTGTTAATCCACACGTGACTCCAGCTGAGCTCTCACAGAGAGAAAATGAAAACAAAACTTCACTGCAGCAAACTATTAAAGCAACACTTCACGCTTGTTTTGCCAACACAACGTGGCGTCTCTGTGGTGTAAACACTTTGACAGTAATGAATATTAATGAAGCTGCACAATAGAGCGCACTGATTGGTTTGAACCAAGCTTTACTCATGCATTAATGCATCACACTGTAAGACGTAATAAGACACACTCTGGCACAGACGTCCAGTCTGCACGCTGGAATACACACTATTATCTCATGACCGTGACGCAGCTTCAAAAATTCGTTTCAAACCGGAAGTACGAATTTGCTTGAAATAACGCAAAAACAACCAATTTACACTTTTTAGTGAAATATAGATGTCCTAATAGTGTTTTTAGCAGTGTGGGACACATATACCACTGTCAACAGCTCAACACATGTGTTTTGGTGTTTCGTGACCCTTTAAGATTTGATTAACGCAGTGGTCAAATCCTGCTTTTCTCAGCTTCGACTTTTAAAAACAGTCAAGCCTATTTTATCTAGAAAAAATAACTCATGCTTTTATTACTTCAAGATTGGACTACTGTAATGCGCTATATTTTGGGATCAGTCTATCCCGCACAGTTAGTTCAAAATGCTGCTGCAAGGCTTTTAACCCATAGATATATACACTAGATATCGCATAGAGACCCTTAGCATGCGTCAATAGCGCCGCCATATTGGTACAGTGCTCCCAGGACAAACATCATTCAACCGCACTAGTCAAGACAGTGTTATTACGTGCCAGAAACTTGTATTATTGTCGGCTAACGTTAGTGAAAGAGTCGTTCATAACGGAGATTCATTCACAAACGAATCGCTCCCTCCGTCAGTATGAGCAGTGAAAGCAGGAGAGGAGCTGTGTTTCAGGACATGATGAGATCAAATTTAACAGGGAGGGTGAATAGTACATTTCTGTACACACAAACACAAGCTTTTAGTCAGGAATGCCCGTGCGGTCACTGATCCATCAATGTAGAAAAGTGATGTCAAATTATAATTTTCGTAATTAGAAAAAAAATTACATACTAACATCCAGGAAATCTCCCGATCACAGATATATGTGTGTATATGTGTATATCTCTGGCTCTGGATGGCCACAGTCCTCCACTGTACTTTGGTCCCGCATTCATTTCAAAGGAGCGCTACCCTGTAGCAAGATGGCGGCGCTATTGACTCATTCCGTCCAATAGACAACAATAGGCCAGGCGACATCTAATGTACATATCTATGCTTTTAACCAGCACAAAAGACATGACCACATGACAGCAGTCTTACGCTCTGCACTGGTTGCCTGTGCACTATCGTGTCACTTTTAAAAATCTTCTCCTGGTTTTTAAATCTCTAAATGGCCTGGCTCCTTCCTACCTGTCAGACCTGTTGACTGAACATCAGCCTGGTCGGTCTCTTTGCCCATATGACCAGAGACTTTTATACATCCCAAAGTCAAGGCTGAAATGCAGGCGTGAGCGGGCTTTTTCAGTAGCTGGTAAGTTTAATGCTTTTTATTTCACATAGTAAGGTTTTAGTTAGGATACTTGCAAAAGAATTCAGTATAAATCCACAGATTTTGAACACAATTCTGTGCAGAAATAGCTAAAAATGTCTGCAGATTCCGTCTGGTTCTAATTATGATTATCTGAAATTGCCACGGCGGAATGAACCACCACTAAGTACTAATATTTTTGCTGTATATATGAAATGATTATTTAGATTTATTTATGAAATGCCATGATGCAGTAACTCACTCATAGACCTGATGCTGCATTATTAGATTAATAACATGAGCAGAATTATTCAGTGACACATTTGCGCCGCCTGCTGGCTGAACAGTGTAACTGCTGCAGCTGAGATCTGATGGTTTCCAGTTGCTTTCAAGCTGTGAATTTAAAGGTGTTTACATAATTCCCTCTTCCTCTTGAGGCTCATGTCTATATATGAGTTTCTTTCTCTAGTTGAATGTTGTAGGAATGCTATAAACCTGTACCCATTGACGTCCATTGTAGAAAAAACAAACACCAAAGGACGTCAGTGCTGCCGGAGTGTGACATTTTTCTAAATAACCTCTATTGTGTTTGACAGAAAAACAGGTTTGAGAACGAGTAAAGAATAATTAGGCTGAACGGTGAGTGAATTTTCAGTTTTGAGGGAACTGCCCCTTCATCTTTTCATAATGTTTATGAGAATGATGATATTGGTGTTATCTGTCCGTCACAAATCAGTCAGTTCGCTGAGTGGTGTGATAGAAATAAGCTAAAAATAAATACTAAGAAAACAGAAGAGATGGTATTTGACCCAAAGTGGTTGTACATGATCATCCTATTTCTCAGTCAGAAACCTGTAAGTACTTGTGCATTTACAGCGACAGTTCTTCCACATGGAAAACACACATTGAGTGGGTTTGTTCTCGTTTACACCAGAGATTGTGTTTTTTACAGAGGCTCTGTCTTTTTGGAGTTAACAAGAAGCTCATGATGTTGTTTTATAAAGCAGTTCTGGAAAGCATTGTCAGGTATTGGATCACAGTGTGGTTTGGCAACCAATCTGTGCAGTGTACATCTGAATTAATGCATCTCTTAAAGACAGCATGGACAATTGTAGGAGACGATGAAAATTTTAATCCTCAAGTTTTATATGAGAGTTGTCCTCAATCAGGTGGAAAGAATTGTGAATGATCCAACACATTTCTTGTTTCCACATTACAAACTGCTTCCCTCTGGTTAGAAGATTTAAAGTCCCAAAGTGTAGGTTAAACTGTTATAAGAGATCCTTTCAGTGGGTTTATTTAACAAGATGATCTCATCTCACTATACTGTAGTTGTTAAACGTGATATTGAATTCATCTTGTTGTCTCTATCTAACAACTCTTCTGTCTTTTGAATCACTTGTTCTCAGTTAACTGTTTTGGCTGAGTGCAAAGATAAGCTAATATATTAATTCATGTAACCACATACACTGATTCTGCACATTGACTTGCTTACCTTTATCATTTAAATTTAATGTACGTTATACTATTATAATGGCCATTATTGATTATTAAAACTGATATTCTGCAAAAGAGACAGGGTAAAGCTTGTTCTTTTCAATGGAAATGAAAGCAGACAGTTATATTTAAGCCATGTTTTGTTTTAAATATGCAAAGTGAAGATGATGCTCATATAAATATGCAGCTACACGAGGCTGTTTGGTGTCTGTTAATCATAATATCAAAATGAAACAAATTTGACTTATATTGTGTTTTCATTGTTTAGATAGTGAAACAGCAAGCAGGATGAGGTGAAAGAGGTTATAAAGTACACTGTTCCCTTTGAAGATTTAGCCATGCATCAGCAGGCAGTTTTTGTTATGTTTATTGTTTAATATAGGCTGAGTGAATAGTGTATTGAATAAGCTAATTTGGCTGTAGTGTATGAGTGTGTGTGTGAATGAGTGTGTATGGGTGATTTCCAATATTGGGTTGTGGCTGGAAAGGCATTTGCTGCATAAAACATGCTGGAATAGTTGGCAGTTCATTCCACTGCGGCAACCCCTGATAAATAAGAGACTGATGCGATGAAAAATAAATGAATGAATAGTGTATTTTTTAGAACTCAACAAAAATCTTTATGGACAGTATACAGAAATTAAATTGAGATTAAAGTTTGTATTTATTTATTTATTTATTTCATATATATGGCTTTTGTGTTTTATAAAATATAAGTTGATAAAAATATTCAACGTGCATAGATAGATAGCATTTTGATTGAATGTAGTGGGCCGCTCTGGCCCAAAATGCCAGGGCCGACTTTTTGCCCCAGTCCAGCCCTGGCTACTATTGAGGTGTACCTAATAAAGTAGCCGCTGGGTGTATATGGACAGTAACAATAATATAATAAAATAGAATGAAACGTAGAGGAAACCAAGGGGAAACGAGTGGAGAAAATAAAAATGAAGACATAATAGCAATAAAATAATAATAAAGGACTATAAGCCTACTCAAAGAGGGCAAGTACATGAAACACAGTACAGTGCAGATGCTGCAAGAGAATCTGAAATAGGGCATGACAAGACAAGCCTTAGAGATTCCTGAACCAGTCTTGCAAGATACTGTGGCAATTCTTTAATGAATACCTTAAAGAGTCATGGCACCCTCAAACTCAAACACAGTGTGATTGTCCAGGCATTTCTCTGCTGTGAGAAGTGTCAACACAAGGACATGCTCCAGTTCTCCTCTGCACATCAGGAGCTGCTCCTCTAAGACAAGTGTCAGTCATATTAAGCCAAGTTCACTACAGCAATAATATACAGGACTGAGCAATTGATCCAAACTCAGTTTTACCTCAATGATGATGAAATATAACAATATCCGTGATGACACTGGGGTTATAGTGCATCACATGCCTCTCTAAATGTCTCCACATCCATGTCTCCTCTAAGCTCGACTGCAGTAAACTTGACTTTTGCAGCATGGGATGAGCTTCATTAGATGGCATTTGTATTATTGGGGTTTAAAGCCTTTATTCCTCTTTTTAAAAGAGCAAATCTACACCCTGCATCAATAAAACCAGATTACGCATTCTCCCAAAACAAAGAAAACATTGAGCACATCAACGCACAAATTTGCAAAAGTTTCTCCAAATGTTTTTGTGTTGGCCCGGTACTAAAATAAATGTACAGCTGTTTTTTATTTTGCATATTACTAAAAGCATATATTGGGTCAAAATCTGCTTTAAACCTCACTTAAAGGACCCTTGTCTGAGTTTGTTCACAGTAAGCACGTGTGTCAAACTCAGCTCTGCACAGTTTATATCAACTCTCTGGGTCCTTCAGGCATGTTTGAAAGCTCCAGGAAAGTGTGTTGAAGCAGGGTTGGAACTAAACTGCAGAGCTGCGGCCCTCCTGAGTTTGTCACTCCTGCTGTCCTGCTGTAAAGCCAGGCAAAAGCCAACCTTTTCTCCAGTTTGTAATTCTTTTAAACATGCTCAAATAACACGTGATTTTGAGAAGACTTCTTTCTGGATTAATTCGCTGGTTGAACAGTAGTCCCGGAGCTTTTCATTTATTGGAACCGTTACGTCATCGCCACGCCCCCGCGTTGGAGCAGAGTGTCCCAGAGTGGAGCAGAGAGTCCGCTCCAGTTTCGCAGCCGTGACGCGATGGACGGAGCCGTGGAGTCAGACAAGCCCGTACCGGAGAGACCGGAGACCGGCAGAGTGGCGGCGCTAGCCCGCCTACTGCACCGCGACTGCACGCGGCTGCTGGAGCTCTACGTGAGTAAACCAACCGAGAAAATAACCGTACAAATGATAATAACATCGGTCACGCGGCTGCTGGAGCTCTACCCGAGTAAACTAACGGATAAAATAACCGTAATAAATCATAACGGTCATTATTGGTTACCAGGTGACCGGCTGCTAATCTACTAACCCGACTAGCACAAACAGTTGACCGAACAGGAGGGTAGAAACGTGGTGAAGTCGTGTGGGTTTTCTGACGCTAACCGCAGATTAACCCCGGTGTTTGGTGTGAAACGGTGGTTATGCTAACGGTAATCAATCCTGCTCAGGATTCATGCTAATATACGACGGACGCGCTTTAATGCTTTAATTTTAATACGATGTTTACACAATTCTGCCTCTGCAGGTTCCTGCTGTGTCAAACTAAAGCTGTTATCTTCTGCTCCTGTTCTCTGTGTTGTTCAGGATCTGCAGGGTTAAGTTATTTTAATGTTTTAATTCTGCAGTTTCTGTCGGTGCTTTAGTTACAAATATTTAATTATATCACCAACATTCATTTCATGAATTAAATTAGTATTTTAAAGTCATAAAATTGCTCATATTTATTTTCATTATTAATTTGCAGATTGAAAATGTTGTTTAAGCATAATCAGATCAGATATTTTGATTAAAGAATTGTTTCAAGTGAATGATTTTCTGTTCAAGATAAATTCACAGGGGTTTTTTGTGCATTTTAAGTCCTATTTAATCAAAGCTTAGCCCATTATGAACTCTATTTTCACATAACTCAAAACATATCTTTATATTCAGAACTAATTGACTGAATTAAAGTGCTATGTTAAAGTCTTTATTTGTAAAAGAGCTGTGATCAATATTTCTATTCATAATTTGATTTACTGAACATATTAAAATATTTAGTTTAAACAATTACTCATATGTTCTCGTAAAACACAACCCAATCATCTTGAGTTTTACCATTAATTAGATCTTTAATTCAGCATGTTGTAGTCATTTCTCAGAACATGCTCTTATCATCTTTATATTCAGTTATTTACTGAGTTGTTTTGAACTCATATTTCCTCTCTCTGTTTATATTGTCAGCATTAATTCACTGCATTACATTAAGAAGTCTTTTTTATAAATAATCCTCCGATTATCTTTATTTCACAGTTAATTGACAGATTGTTTGGAACATTGTGAATTCATATTTGTTCATAAAGTGTATTCTGTCTGATCATCTTATATGCTGGATTAATTTACTGATTTCTTGAACATTTTAAGTGTTTTTTTAGGGTATTTAGATCATCTTTATTTTTCTTAATTATTTACAGCAATTTTAGGTCATTTTTTTTCTAAATGTACTGTCAAACGTCTTTAGTTTTATCATTATTTTCTCATCAGCCATAAATCAATCTTTGTCCCCGTTCGTCAACACACACAAGATCTGTTTTTATCTTTATTTAGGAGAGATGTCATAAAGACTTGCTGCATAATTGATATGTTATATTTCAGTGTGACTCAGTGTGACGTGTGGTTAATTACAGCTGTGGGAATCATAAACACACACTGACCGTAAGCATTTAAGTAGTTATTTTAAGTCGTCACCAATAATTGGCTGCATTTTTGCACGTTTTAAAGTCATATTTTCTCAGTGTGCTCAGATCAACTTTATATGCAACATTATTTACTGATTTAGTTATTTATTTTTAGCATCTTTGAGTCATATTTCTCTTAAGATACTCTGATTGTCTTTATCTTCATATTTAATTTGCAAATTTTTGTCACTGGGGCGAAGCAGTGGCGCAGTAGGTAGTGCTGTTGCCTCACAGCAAGAAGGTTGCTGGTTCGAACCTCGGCTCAGTTGATGTTTCTGTGTGGAGTTTGCATGTTCTCCCTGCTTTCGTGTGGGTTTCCTCCGGGTGCTCTGGTTTCCCCCACAGTCCAAACACATGCGGTACAGGTGAATTGGGTAGGCTAAATTGTCCATAGTGTATGATTGTGTGTGTGAATGTGTGTGTTTCCCAGTGATGGGTTGCGGCTGGAAGGGCATCCGCTGCGTAAAAGCTTGCTGGATAAGTTGGTGGTTCATTCCGCTGTGGCGACCCCGGATTAATAAAGGGACTAAGCCGACAAGAAAATGAATGAATGAATGAATTTTTGTCACTCTTAAGTTTGTTTTAAACACGCTCAGATCATCTTTATTTTCACTAATAATTTACTTTTCCTTGAGGATTTTGATGTCATTTTACTCATAAAACACACTCCAGTAATCTTTCTTTATACCATAAATTTATAGTTTTTTATTTTTTATTTTTAAACACACTGGGACCATCTTTATTTTCAGATTTATTTATTATTTATTTATTTATTTATTTATTTCAAATAAAACATACTCTGTTATTACCATTATTTTATATTATTTTTTAAGCTTTATTTTCTTGTTAAACATAATCTGATCATCTTTATATTCAACATTCATTTACAGATTATTTTTGAGGATTTTGAAGTGATTTGTTTTTCATAAAGCATACTCTGAATATCTTAATATTGACCATTGATTGACGCATTTAAAGTCAGATATGTGTCATAAAGGCTCAGTTCATAATTACTATGTGATATACAGTTGCAGTCAGAATTATTAGCCCTGCTGTAGATTCATTTCCCCAATTTCTGTGTAACAGAGAGCAGATTTCTCTCAGCACATTTCCAATCATAATAGTGTTAATATTTCATCTCTAATCACTGATTTATTTTCTCTTTGTCATGATGACAGTAAATAATATTAGACTAGATATTCTTCAAGACACTTCTATACAGCTTAAAGTCACATGTGAAGGCTTCACTAGGGTAATTAGGGTAAAGTTAGGGTAATTAGGCAAGTCATTGTATAACAGTGGTTTGTTCTGGAGACAATCCAACACTAATATTGCTGAAGGAGCTAATAATATTGAGCTTAACATGACTTTAAAACTATTAAAAACTGCTTTTATTCTAGCCAAAATAAAACAAATAAGACTTTCTCCAGAAGAACAAATATTAGAGGAAATACTGTGAACAACTCCTGTTCATCATTTGGGGAATAATTAAAGAAGCAAAACCACTTCACAGGAGGGTGAATAATTCTGACTCCTGTATTTCCGTGTGACTGATGCGTCTGTGTGATTTCATGAACACACTGAATATTTAAATAGTTGCTTTAAGCTGTATATTCACCATTAATTCACTGCATTTTTGCACATTTTAAAGTGTTAGAGATGTCATGAAGACTCTGTGCATGATTGTTATGTGATCTATTTCTGCGTGACTAATGCGTGTGGTTAATTGCAGGTGTGTGAATCATAAACACACACTGACAGTAAGCATGGCGTGGGCATCTCCAGACGGATGTTCCTGTAAACGCTGTTAGTGTGTGTGTGTGTGTGTGTGTGCGCGCGTTTGCTAATTGTAGTGTTGTTTCTCCTGCTCCTTAGAACGAGCGTGAGAGTTTCCCGGCTCCTCCGGTGGCGTCTGGAGAGCGTCTGGTGTCTCTGTCGGGCTGTGCGGATGCCCAGAGCGCTGTAGAGCGGGTGGGCCATGTGCACTCGGCCCTGCGCGGCTGCCTGGAGCTGCTGGACTGCCTGATGCGCAGAGAGCTGGAGGAGATGGGCGAGGAGCTGCAGGGCGAGTATGAGAGTCTGCGCCGCACCGTGCAGGATCGACTCGCACACCTGCTGCACAGCACCGCCGCCCTGCTGGAGGACACTGCTGGAGACTGCCAGCCGGACCCTGACGTCCAGTGCTCTGAGGTACACCGCAAACAACAGACTCACTCAAGAGCTCTGCACACTGAATGCTGCACATGTTTTTTAGTCCAATGCAGGTTAACGCTTGTGTGTTGTTCAGATTGACTCCCTTTTGGTTGTGTTGGTGTTGTTTTTGCCCCATTGACTTCCATTATCATGCATTCCTGATTGGTGCTGGTTCTCCCTGTTGGGTTTAAGAGGTGAAATGTGTCACTCACTGTTGATCATCAGTGTGCAGCGTTAACCAAGTGGCAACCAAGCCCACTGTTAAAAACAGGGTTCCCACGGGTCCTTAAAATGTCTTAAATTAAAATCCGGGAAATTAAGGTCTTAAATTTTACCATAAAGTGGATGTTCGGTATTACATTTTCAGCCGGTGTGCTTAATGACGATAGGGAAGCACTGTGGTCCATCGTAAAACATCTAATAGTTGATCATTTTAGTAAGTGTGAAACAGGAGAGAAATTACAGTCTCCGTGATTTACTAGCTTATTACGGTAGGTTGGCTACAGACCTTTACGTTGGTCTGCACCTGCGTGCTGTCATTACACGGTTGCCGAGGTGAGGTTCAAAATGCAAAGATGGGAAAGTTTAAATTTAACGACGTGGCAATGTGTAAATTTTGCAAAAAGACCTTTTCGTCAGGGACCATGGGGCTCAAAGCCATCGAGTCGCACATGAAATGAGGAAAGCAGCACCAGCGGTACGTTGCAGCAGCTAGTCATAGCGGGTCCAGGTTAATCCTTGCAAGATCTTTGGGCCGAACCCGACGGACTTGATTACAGTAGATTTAATAATGTTCCTCCACAAAAACGCATGGCCTAATCCTGATGAGTGGAGAATTTCCAAATTGTAACTAAATATTAAAATGAAAACATAAAATCATAATGCAGACAGGCTAATGTTGGCATTAATCTTTTAATATTCCGCTTCACCGTCACCTTACTGTGAAGAGAAGTGGCAAAACAAATTCCACAGAGCCTTATTCTTAATTTCATTATTGCCAAATATCCGTCATCATTTGTCATTTATTTTAATTTCTTTGTTAAAGACTGTTTTTTTTTTTTTTGGTGTGTTGGGCAATTTAAAGGCTAAGTGTATGTACCTGGGCCTATTTCGAGTGCTGAGATGTTTAGATGTTACAGAGGACTTTTTCTTCCAATTTCCAAGTGGCCTATAGCCTATATTATGAATAAGTAATGTTAACGCATATAAACAATTTATTCATGAAAAAAAGGCAAAAGAGCTGTGTGCATGAGCAAATTTGGATAATGTCGGGCTATAAACGGGTTCTGGCTTTTTAAAAGCTGTCAATCAATATATACTTGTCGAGCTCGGGCCCTATTGGGCCTAACTTTTATGGCCCGATTTCAGCTCTTGTTCAGACCCCACCTCACAGTCAGCTATAACAGTTTCAATTCACGGCCAGACACTTAAAAGGCAGGTACTGTGGGTTATCCATACTGTGACGAGGCACAATTCATTTCAATCTAACAAGGACATTAAATTGAGTAGCCTATTCCAAAGAAATTATGAAATTTTGGGGTCTTAAATTATATTTGTTGAGGTCTTAAAAAGCATTAAATTTGAGTAAAAGTACAAGTGCTCTATCAAAAAGTGACTCGAGTAGAAGTAGAAGTGCTCTTTAAGCACCATACTGAAGTGGAAGTACTGAAGTGTTCAGCATATTTTGTACTTTAAGTATTGCAGTTTATTTAAATTTTTTTAGTTTATTTCAAAATTTGCTACTCAAGTGCTGATAGTAAAAGTTTAAGTATTGTGTAATGTAGTTATTAAAGAAAGCAGTCAAAAGACTGCATATTGTTTTATTTTAAATATCTTTTTTTGTGGCATGTGATTAAGCACAACGAAAAGAAACATGGCTTACCATACTGTTTGTCTCTCATGCTTGAACCACAGATCTGACATTTATAACAGCTTTAACACCTTTCAAAGTTGTGTGAAGAAGGTCTATAACTATAACTGAGCAGGGCTGTGAACCTACACTGGTCTCACGGTTTGGTTTGGTTACAATTATCATGCCATCGATTCAGTTCAACTCGATATCTCGGTGCGTTGACGATGCTTTCCATACAAAATTTGATTTTTTTTACAACACATTTCTTTTTTATTAAAATCTGAGTGAAGTTTTTTTTTTTTATAAATTTGAGAGGAGCACGCGCTTATGATTAATAGCACCTGGTCCACATTAGCTAACAATCAGATGACTCCTTAACCACTATAAATAACCAGAGAATCTTATTTCAGACATCTTCTTCTTGAAGAATCCCCCCTTCCACCCCTACTCCTCCCATTTCCTTGTCAGGGCAGCACGGAGGCTGAGTGGTTAGAACCACGGCTGCACAGCAAGAATGTCACCGGCTCGGACACTTCATGGCCAGGTCGGCATTTCTGTGCAGAGTTTGCATGTTCTCCTCGTGTTTGCGTGGGTTTTCACCGGGCTCTCCGGTTTCCTCCCACAGACCAAAATCATGTAACATAAGCAAATTGACAAATCTAAATTGACAGCATAGACACTTCATAGCATTAATCTACTTCCAACATTATCAAGCAGGGGAGTTCTCGAGACCTACCTGAACTCGGATTCCCCTCTCGCCCTGCAACGGGTGGGAGCCAGGGGCTCGAGGATCTCACGAGTTCAGGGCTCTCTCCCGGGACAGCATGCCAAACAAGCTCCATAATCAATCATCAGCTAAGGGTGAACTCTTGAAATATATTTATATATTATTTGTAATACAATTTAGTTCTTTAACACAGCTGTAAGATTTATGAACTGCACCCTTAATTTGACCTGCTCAAAGAAAACACTCTTTCTGAATGTATCAAACAGAACTCTAACACATGCACAGAAGACAGCATGAGCATTTATAGCACAAACTCATGTCGATATTATCCCACTTCCTTTTTGAGGGCTGACAGTCGAGGTCTTGCACTCCTATGATTGGTCATTGTCTTCATCTGCTCAACAGAAAGGGCTTTAGAAATGAAAGTGTTGTTCAGTGTTCAAGTGCTGTTCAATGGTGGAAAGAAAAGCCGCGGTTAGAGTCTATATGCACATAGTGGAGAAAACTCACACGTCAGACACGCTCGTGTCAGGATCCACAAGTATTGCTTGAACTGCCAAGAGGAGAGGAAAAGTTACCCACAAACGGGCCAGCGGGTCAGGGAGAGGGAAAGAGGTAAAGATGGAGTTTACAGCATTTCTCTGAAGTAGTGAAATAGCGGCTCGTGCTGTGCCGCCTTCATTGTCAAACTCTCAAGCAGTTGAACTGTGCATAATTATCTACTTTAAGTATTAAGAGTATCATTTACTCGCCCTCGACATTGCGCATAGGAGATAATGACGTCATTACGTAATAGTCAGTTATAATCTATTACTGAACCCATATCAATAATTTTGACACCCCTAGTAACGAATAACGATGCAGCACATAAAAAATCTATCAGAGTAAAAGTATTAAACTCATGGAAAATAAGTGCTGAAGGAAAAGTGGAAGAAGATGAAACAACACCACAGTAGAGTACAGATGCTGCCTTTAGTACTGAAGTACAGTAGTGAAGCAGTTCTACTTCCTTACTAGACATCTCTGTATATAGCTTATAATACCCTTCATTACAGCTGTGACTGGGGTGTTTTTTATTTTTATTTTTTATAACTCATTCGTTTGCTTTATATTAGGTAATAGTAATCTGCATAATTAAGGGTGGGGGCACTTGAGTGACAGCTAGGTCTCGCTTGTCGCTTCACCTCAGGTGATTCCGGCTGATCAGCTGCTGAACTCGGCATATACATCATATTTTTATTGTTTAATGTGGCTTTACACAGTCACTTGCCCTTTTGGAATTATTTCCTACAATTATCAGATGATATGGCGTGCTGTGTGCACTTAATTGTGCTCTCAAACCATTCACGTGGCCTCCATTTCCCCGCTGAGTGAAATTATATCCTTATACACCATCTCTATAAATGTATTAGTTTTATTTAAGATGATGTATAATGTTCTTTATTGCTGTAATGCACTCCAGAATCTGCCAGATTGATCAGCTGTAGGCTCTAGAACAGTCATCTGAAGCGTTGTCATACAGTGCTAAATTTCATCAATAGTCATTTACTAACGCAGACTATATCTGAAGAGTTTGGAGGTAATTCGCCTTTTCCTCCTGTAGAAAAACACTTTAAACACTTTATTGATCTAGTGTACAACCAAGCACATGTGGTCAGAACAGAAACGAGTCGCAGGTCATGACATATTCAGCATTTCTCCCAAAGAAAAGCCTGTCTAAGCAAAGTGCTAGCAGGCGTCTGTAGCTTACTCACGCTCGGCCTCTTTGCCCTTGTTTGGTCTCCCCTAGTCGGTGTGACGGCGAGCTAACAAAATGGCGACGGTTGGAACTGATGATCATCAGTAGAAATGGCACATTTCACATCTTAATCACAACAGGGAACACCAGCAACAATCACGAATGCATAATGATCTGCTGTCATGACTTTACAACCAATACATGTGAATAGAATAGAAGTTAATGGGGCAAAAAAAGCACCAACATACCCAAAGAGAGGTCAGTCTGAACAGTGTGTGTTGTTCTATTTTTGAACATTTTTCCCAAAATATGAGTAAAATAAGATTCGTCAGCAAAAATCATCATATATGCTGAAACACAGAGAAAGATGAGGCTAAATTAAGCCTCAAACTCAGCCCAGAGTGGATAAAGACGACCCAGCAACACATAAGGTATAGTTAATCCAACATGAAATTATTCACAAAACAGTTTAAAATAGAGTCTTGCATTAGTGAAGATGATTTTGTTGTCTTCCTGCTTAACAAAAGAAATCTTTTTTTCAGTCAAAAGACTTTTTACTGTGGTTTTTGTTGTTCGTTTGAGAGCAAATATAAGTTGTAAAAGGCTGAGTGATGGTATAGTGCATTTCAACACGCCACCCTGCAGTAGGAGGGATTATGAATGTGTCGCCGCTCGAGTGGACTTTTATACACCACAACAATGGCGGCTGTGGGAGAAGGACAGTTCCATATATAAAACAACCGGCCTACTCCAAGAGAAGCGCCACCGTGGCACACTACAGTGCTGTATGTTTACCACGGACAGACACTGAATGAAGAATGTTTAGACTTTATCAGATGTGTCATGATGTGGTCATGCTTATCGTTCGGTGTGTGACGCTGAGTCTTCAGAATAGTACAGGTGCAGATACATCTGTTACTCTGCTCCACTCTTCAGTGTATTCATGCTGTTATCTCAAATGTTATTTCAATGTTCTACTATGCACACCACATTCACATAGTGAAGCCTTTACATGTCACTTTAAGCTGTATAGAAGTGTCTTAAAAATATCTGGTCAAATATTATTTACTGTCATCATGACAAAAATAAATCAGTGATTAGAGATGAGTTATTAACACTATTATGATTAGACATAGACTGTGTTGGAGAAATCTGCTCTCCGTTACACAGAAATTGGGGGAAAAAAATAAACAAGGGGGCGAATAAATCAAGGGGGTTAATAATTCTGACTTCAACTGAAAAAAATGCAATCAATCAAAACATGAATAACATGAGAAAACACGCTTGACAAACAGTGGAATATATTGCCTTTTTCAGTGGAGCAGTCATTTCATTTCATTTTAAATATTTTAATTAGTAAATTTAACATGTCTGTTCAAGAATGAGTGTATTTCTCCAGTTCAGCAGCTCTAACATTCTCCCCCCTAACACACACACACACACACACACACACACACACACACACACACACACTGTATTCTTGGTTTTTCTTAATACAGGGTGTCTGTGGGGTCTTAAAGTATTAGAGGTTGACAGATCGATTGAGAAAATGAAGGCCTTTAAAAGGTATTAAAAAGTGGTTATCAAGTTTTACGAGGTCTTAAATTGTTCAACTATTATCTAAGGTGTTTGCCTCCAAAAATTAATGTAATTATTTTCCTCCTAATATTAACAACAGCGTGCTCGATCCACGCAATTGATAAGTTCGGGCTGGGGCACGTCTGGCCAAGCTCCTCTTCCTGGTGATGACACATATTTAGCCACAAACAGGGGAAGGTGATGTGACGCTCTCTTCATGTAGCAAAACCACAGAGTAAAACCGATGACAAATGGGGCAAATGTAAGTTTGCGTACTCCTGATGAGTTTAAACAGTGGCTAAAACCTAAAAACATGCATGTAACTTTTTCTTTCAAGCTTTGTTTCCTCCGAGCTTTATTATTTAATTTATTTAACTACAACTGATCATTAAACAACCGTTTATTAAGTTAAAGGTTTGATACTGCTTGCAACTTGAAGTAGCGATGAGGTCTTTAAACATTTCCTGCATATACTGTAATAAACGATCATTGTTGTCATGTAATAATAGCCGCAGCTTTATAACGAACCGTTCTTGATTTCCTGATCCTGCAGCGCTGAAGAGAGAATGTTTAAAGCGCTTTCTGTGCTGGATGTGTGCATTTCAGTTGTGTGTCGTTTGCATGATCCTGCTGTTAGTTTTGTCCTCCTGCATCACGTGCTGCACCCTCAATCCCTGTTCCCGTAACAGAGGATTTATAACGCCACTGCTGAGCTGTTTAACAGGAAAACGGTTTACAGACGACTCGATTAGACACATCAATGATGTTTAACACACACTTCATTCAATACATGCATGGATATAGAAATGCAGATTATACAAGTTCTGTCTGTCTTTGATTGTAAAACTAGGCCTTAATACACATGAATAAAATCTTATGAAGAAGACTTTTATAAACAAGGAATGAGTATATTGTGAAATAATTGAATGCATAATTAAACACTGAGATCAATACACGTGACACTGATGTTAACACACATTAGGTGTGAAATGCATTCATTTAAACATGAACGTCCCTTTCTGAACATCTGAAAACTATAAATGGCACAATGATTTTAATTTTAAGGTGCATTTAAGACTTTTCTTAGCGTCACATCTAAAAATGTAAACCTCTATTTCTTTCAGACCTTATTCAGGATTATTGTGCATTTAATCATTAGAATTTATTATGCATTTATTTGTATACACTGAAGAAAAAAATAACATTGGATCTACTTAAATGATTTCAACTTTTTTACACCCCTTGAATCGCATTTACACAAATGTTTTCAGCATAATTTATTACTTAAACTATATTAAAGTGAAAATCTTTATAATCAAAGGAATCAATTTGTGTTCTTTAAACAAAGTGAATATGTCAACTTAAAGGTGCAGTAGGTGACCGTATTCAGAAACATTTGATGTTGCGCTGAATGAAAACCTCTTCACGTTTTAATAGTAATGATTAAATTAAATTATCTGAATGTATTCATTCATTTCATAAATTTAGCATTGGCTTAGTCCTTTTATTAATCAGGGGTCGCCACAGTGGAATGAACTGCCAACTTATCCAGCATATGTTTTACACAGTGGATGCCCTTCCAGCTGCAACCCAGTACTGGGAAACATCCATACACCCACATTCACACTACGGACAATTTAGCCTACCCAATTCCCCTATAGCGCATGTGTTTGGACTGTGGGGGAAACCAGAGCACCCGGAGGAAACCCACACCAACACGGGGAGAACATGCAAACTCCACACAGAAACACCAACTGACCCAGCTGAGGCTTGAACCTGTGACCTTCTTGCTGTGAGGTAATTGTGCTACCCACTGCGCCACCATGCCACCCACCGCACAGCATTATTATGTTTATTTATTCAGCATCAGATGATGCACGCACTGTTAAAGTGCAGGAGTCCACACAACACCCTCATGTTGTCCCAACACAAATTAAGTTTGCTCAATTTTTTTTTTTGAGTGGATTGAACATGGCACAATTAAGTTGTCCCAAAGAACACCTATGAAGAGTTTCAACTCCAATAAGTTGAGTAGTTTGAGCCAGCAGCAGAAGTCATTTGAGTGTAAAACTGAATGAACCTGAGCAGACAGTGTGCAGAATGAGTTTTAGTCTGCGCCTCTGTGTGTGGAGTTCGTGAATGCAGACGGCTGTGCGCACTCACACACACGTGCTGCAGGTCAGTCGGCGGTGGTGTGTCCACTTTTAGCTGCAGACGGATCTCCTACATGCGGATGTGCAGCAGACCAGTGTTTCTGACGTGATGAGAAATGTCCTCTATTTCTGTGCGCTAACTACCCACAGACAGGTGTGTGAGTCTGTGTGTGTTTCATTTGTATAGACTGATGATGGCTTTAAATACACACACTAACATCTGACCTGTTGATCATCATGAATCATCACATAATGATGTAATGTAGGAGATTACATGGAATACTGGATATTATTAGATTAATAGAGCTGTGCTACAATTAAAGCTGCCGTCGGTGATTGCCTTCAGAAGCATTTTTAGTTGTGCTGGTTGAAAGTCTCTTTACAGTCCAATAGTGCTGATTACAGTAAATGATCTAAATGTGTTTATCTGTGTTTTTATATTCTGGGTAAGGCATAAAACTAAAAATGTTCATCCAATTAAATGGAGTCAGACCGACATCTCCCATAATTCCCATAAGTCGCTCAGACTGTCTGTCAGCAAGTGTAGATTCGGATTTCTGCGCATCTGTTCACGCAGATCCGCCATTCGCGTGTGCCCGTCTGCATAAGTGCTGCACGGTCACTAGACAGAGCGGGGGAAATCAAATGCTGAATTGAAACTGATGAAAACCTGAATCAATACTGGAGTAACTGTAGCACGCTGGAGGAAACACGACACCACGGCTGAAGTATTACTGTTAGACAGGTCAGGTTCTGCTTTAAACTCTTATAGTCAGGCTAAGCTGATGTTAGATTGTGTTGTTATGAATGACTTGTATGCACAGACGTGTTGTTCAGCCACTGAAATCTCCCGGTGAAAGATTGATGTGATTATTTTCAGTTTCATAAGGTCCTTTGACAGCATCTATAATGTAGATTTATATTTAGTTTAACAACAGAACACCAGTAAATAGCGCTATTCCGCCTAGCCTGCTTTATTAAGCTGAAGTTGCTTTTATATTCACATTAGGTCATTTTTGAACAATGATAGCCTTCCTACACTGTTTACTGCTACTCTGAATATTCGCTCTGAAATAGCATGTAAGTGTGGCTCAGTAATAAATGTAATTCCTGGCACTAACTAACTGGCGAATGACATGAACTAGTGGGTTGTCTGTCGCTGTTGTGACGCGGTGCTCGCGCTCTCGCTCTCGATATCAGGGGGTGTGGCTTTGAATCACAGTCCCTCCCTGCCGTCCAAAGATAATATGCTAAACAGTTAGCATTTTGGCAGATCACCCACTGCACCTTTAATCACAAATGCATGAAAATTTGTGTTTGCAGTGTGTGTGTGTGTGTGTGTGTGTGTGTGTGTGTGTGTGTGGGTATGTGTGTGTGTACTACGTATGTGTGTGTGTATATTATTACTAATAATATCAAGGTTGTAAATTACAGCACAAATGACATGTGAAGCTCTAACTGAAGGTGGATGTTTGCTTGGTTTATACTAAAATAACTTGATGATGATGATGACACAACCTCATATCAGAAATTTAAAAGTATAGAAATGGAAATTGAAGTAATTGGTGATTTCTAAATTTACTTTAACTTGTATTTCAATAATGACAATACAACAAACATAATTTAATGTGTTCCTCCTGATTTTATTTATTATTATTTTTAATAAACACGTATTCTAATTTTCTTGCAACACACTCCAGAAACAGAGCCAGGATCAGTTTAGGGCAGTGATCAGGTGATCTGCTGAATGATGATGTGATGTGTACAGGTGATGGTGATGATGATCTGCTCATCAGGAAAGCTCTAGTCCTTCAGGAGGAGAGATGAGTTGAGGATCACCAGTTTGAGCACAAATATGAGAGGAGATGAGTGAAATGCTGAAACACAATGATCCTCAGAGAAAGAGAGGAAGACATGTGGATATTTCACCTTCAACAGTGCAGAACAGCATTAAAGACTGAAGGAATCTGGAGGAGTTTCAGTGCGTAAAGGACAAGAGCGCAAGCCTAAGCTGAACAAGCGTGACCTCCGACCCCTCAGGGGGCGCTGCATCAAGAGTCCTCATTCATCTATAAGCAGATCAGCACATGGGCTCAGCACCACTGCGGTAAACCTTTGACAAGCAGCACAATACAGAGTTACATCCACAAACGCCAGCCAACACTGCACTGTGCCAAGAGGAAGCCCTATGTTAACAGTGTCCAGAAGCGCCGTCCGTTTTTCTGGGCTTGGAAGCGTCTGGGATGGAGCATCACACGGTGGAGACGTGTCCTGTGCTCAGATGAAGCAGTGTTTCCGGGAGAAATGGACGCCGTGTGCTCCAGACCAAAGCAGAAGAGGATCATCCAGACAGACACCAGCAACAAGTCCAGAAGCCCGGCTCTGTCATGGTCTGGGGTTGTGTCAGTGCTCTTGGCGAAGGTGACCTGCTCTTCTGTGATGCTCCATTAATGCTGAACAGCACAGAGAGACTCTGGAGCTCAATATGCTGCCTTCTTCTCCAGGGACGCTCATGCAGAGTCCAACAAGACAATACAGAACCACATTCAGCTCACATTACAGAGTCCTGCTGCCTGCGGCGCATTTTGAAGTGCAAAATACAACTATGACGACTGCATACTGTTGGCCATCTTAAGACTTGTTTGGAGGCAGAATGGGACAGAATGACACCTGAAACTCTTCAGCACTTGCTGTCTTCAGTCCCTAAACGTCTTTAAGTGTTGTGAAAAGGAACGGCAACATTACACACTGGGAAATGCTTTACTGATTCAACTGCTTGTAAAATGTGTTGCTAAAACCAAAACTGGAAAACCTGTTTATTTAATAAAGGTGCTGATGAGGAACAGGGAATACATTAAATGTTTGACTTGTACTTCATTGCAGACAACACTTCTTGGCGATAGTTCTGAAGGATCAGTGCTGTCACAGTTGGCATGAGCTGGGCTCTAATTGTGTGTGTCTGTGTGTGTTTCTGTGTTCCTCAGGGTCAGGATGAAGTGGAAGGCTCTGGTAGTTTTGCTGCTAAACTCTGGACGTATCGGGTTCTGCTGGAGCTCATCCACTGGACTGAGTCTGCGTGCCTGACGCTTCACACACTGCACACCGAGACACAACAACAACAGCAGCAGATCCTGTAGAGCAGGGGTCATCAATCTCAGTCCTGGAGGGCCGGTGTCCCTGCAGGGTTTAGCTCCAACTTGCCTCAACGCACCTGCCTGGGTGTTTCAAGTATACCTAGTAAGAGCTTGATTAGCTTGCTCAGGTGTGTTTGATTAGGGTTGGAGCTAAAATCTGCAGGACACCGGCCCTCCAGGAACAAGTTTGGTGACCCCTGCTGTAGACACACACACACACACACACGTACACCAAGACACATCAGCAGCAGGTCCTGTAAAGAAGTAAAGGGCACACTGCAAACTGAGATGCAGCAGATTCTGTAGAAACAAACACACACACACACACACAGAGAAACTGCACACTGAGACACAGCAGCAGATCCTGTAGAGACACACACACACCGCAAACTGAGACACAGTAGAAGCAGATCATCCTGTAGAGACAGACACGCACACACACACCCACCGACACACTACAGCAGCTCCTGTAGAGTCAAACAAACACACTCTCTCACAAGCACGCACACAAAAACTGTCTATCACTTACACACACAGATGCACTCTCTCTCTCTTTCTCTCTCTCTCTCACACACACACACACACACACACACACACCTGTCAGCGCTGCAGACACTGAGCTCATCTGAGGCTCCAGTTCAGGTTAAAGCAGATTTTCAGCTCAGACTAGATTAAAAATTGTGTTTTAAGCATCTGAGTACAAAACACATCAGCGAAACACTAAACATGCCTTAAATACACACGAGACCTTTTCAAGCTGAAGGTTTTGAATTGATGATGTTAAAGACGAGCTGTTTCTGAGTCACATTACATTAACTCTAGTGATTATGTTAATAATAATAGATGAATAATGAATATAATGCACCCATTGGCAGTGTGTGTATATATATTTATATATATAATCTCTGCAGGTGCCTACTTTCATATTTAATTAAACATTGATTACATTTAAAAATATGATACTAAATTTACATATTAATATGAACAATTCTATTTTAAGATGAATAAGAAGTGCTTGCTGACAATTATCTAAACCCTATGTTGGTTTGGAGGACTGTGGCATGAGTACATAAACTTACATTAATGCTAAACTCAACAGAAAGAGCAAATAAAAGGCTCAAACAACATTTAATTAAAGGGATATTCTCTGAAAACAAAGCTTATACTCCAAAATAATTTAGCTTCTCAGGTATTCTCCGAAATATATCGCCCCATTTCCCCTTTAAAACAAAGCAAACTACACCCTGTTTAGTCCGTGTGTTGGTGTTTTCAGACTGAGCGGAGAGTCTGTGGTCTTGATGTTGTGTGAAAACTATATGTCAGATCTATAATCATGACCATAACTCTCCAGATCTAATCTAATAGCGCTTGACTGGGCTAAAACACTTAGGGCTGTCATGTGAAATTCACCACGTCTCTGATTCACACGCGTTAATGTGAGGAGACAAACACACACCAGCACAGATTCTGTCATCGTTCACTCAATACAAACACTGAATATATGTGATCGAGGATTGAAGAAGGAGATCAGTGTGAGCTCTTCTAATAGAGCAGGAGAATGACCACCAGTAAATGATGACAGAAGTCTTGCTGAAAAGACTGAGTCTGCAGAGAGAGCCCACTGATGGACTCGGTACTCATTATAAACTAATGAAGTTGTTTTGAGGCCTGTACCATGAAGCTGGATTAGCTGGCTAGCCAATTGGAGATTAGTTTGCATCAGTATTGGGTTTTGGGGACCATGAATGCAGGCTTTAATCAATTTGTTGCCATGGTAAATTGGGTGCTGTTTACATACTGCCTAGAGTTTTTTAGTATTATTATTAATTATGAATAATTAATATGCAATTTGTGAACAGCCCCTTACACTGCAGAGCTAATCGGAACAAGCTATGTTCAGACTATGTTTAGGTTGTGTTCTGGTAAGGTTCAGGATATGTTCTGGTTAGGTTCAGGATATGTTCTGTCTATGTTCTGGTTAGGTTCAGGATATGTTTAGGCTATGTTCTGGTTATGTTCTGTCTATTTTCAGGCTAGGCTCTGGTTAGGTTCTGGCTATATTCAGGCTATGTTCTGGTTAGGTTCAGGATATGCTCTGGCTATTTTCAAGTTAAGTTGTGAATATATTTTGGATTAAAGATCAGAATCAACTGTAAGCAAAATGACCTTAAAGACACTGCCCCAGTTTCTCTTGCTCCAAATCAAAGATCACTATGTAGTGAAAGACTTTTAAAGATGCAGTTTTTGATAATTTATTTAATAATTTTTTAATGACTTATTAGGATTAAGTAGTTTTAGTGTATTTTTTGTTTAAATAATTTAAACATAAAAGTTGCCATAATTTAAAACATTTTATATTTTAATTAGGAACCAAAGCTTTACAAAAACTATAGATGAGCTTGTATATTTTGAGTCTGTTTATACTCATTAACTTTACAAATTAACTTTTGCTAAAGGATCACTCATTTTAATTCTGCTCTATAAATGTTGTTAAATTCTTCATATGATTATTTAATATTTTAATCAGCACTAATGAATTGTGTTGACTCAAGTGTACTGTGGGAAGTCAATCACACTATCTTTGTTTGGAGGCCTGGGGTTGGCTGTTCGCTTCTGATATCCTTCCATAATTTGTATGCACACATGAGCTCAAGATCAAAGCCTGAGTTAACAGAAAAAGTTGATATGTTTTTGTCTGGTTATGTTAAAGATATGTTCTGGATATGTTTGTATATATTGAAGATATGTTCTGAATATGTTTTGTTTATATTTAGGATATGTTCTGGTTATATTCGAGCTATGCTCTGGATATGTTCTGTTTATATGTTTAAGATATGCTCTGGATATGTTCTGTTTAAAATCAAGATATGTTCAGGTCATGTTCTCATATAATCAAGATATGTTCTGGATATATTTTATTTATATTCAGGGTGTGTTCTGGTTATGTTTAAGATATGTTCAGGTTATGTTCTGGTTATATTCAAGATATGTTCTGGTTATGTTCAAGATATGTTCCGGTTATATTCAAGATATGCTTTGGATACGTTCTGTTTATATTCAAGATATGTTCAGGTTATGTTTTGGTTATATTCAAGATATGTTCTGGATATGTTTTGTTTATATTTAGGATATGTTCTGGTTGTATTCAAGATATGTTCCGGTTGTATGCAAGATATGATCTGGTTATGTTTTGTTTATATTCAAGATAAGTTCTGGTTGAATTCAAAATATGTTCTGGATATATTCAAGATATGTTCAGGTTATGTTCTGGTTATATTAAAGATTGGTTCAGGTTTTATTCTGATTTAATAACTGGATTTACAACACAAAGTAGTCAGGCACAGGTTTGTTTTTGTCAACTCCAAACTAATACTGAGTTTAAATCATAGTGAACAGAAAAAAAGGTTGTTTTCTTGTTGTTGTTTGGTTATGTTCAGGTTATAATGACCAGATTTACCATTAATAATGGCATTTACATGATGCCAACAAAGCCTGACTGCACTGCTTTGGTTTTGTCAACTCCAAACTAATCCTGAGTTTGTTAAGCCAGCTTCGTGGTACATGCCACAGGTTTGAGGTATATGTAGAATATAGAGTAGAGAGTTAGTTAAACTCAGCTTGAGCCACATTCATCATCTGTGATTAGTAAAGCATGTGTTTAGATGATCATTGAGCCGCACAGAGCTTTAATACCCACAGATTAATACATTAATAATCACTTCTGACTGTACTAACTGTGTTCATGTAGCTTTACTGACCGCCTCTTAGACTGTGAATTACTGAACGCATATTTATGTGAACTAAATCAAAGGCATTACTGAAGATAACAGTATTATTTTTTACTCGCTTACAACCAAAAATCTGAACGATTAATATATTAATTGCTGTATTTATTGATTTTGACTGAGATGTAATGTAAATGTAACACTTCTTTGCCGGTACTGACCTTCTGAATGCTGTGAATCTATTCAGAGTTTTTGCACTGTTTTCTGTTCTGAAAGCATCTTGATATGCAGTTATTATCTGTGAGACGCACACTAACATACATTTAACGGATTTCTGTTACGTTCTCTATTTGGTTATATTATTGATGACCGTATATGTATGTGTATGTCTGTATTAATCAATAAATTATGGGACGAAACTTCAAGTGTGGCTGGTGTAAGTTAACGAAAAGTAAGTACACGTTATAACCCTTTTCAAATTTTTCAATGAGATATTTTATATAATTCTGGTAATTATTAACTTTTTAAGCTAAACAATTAATGAATACTTTACAGTATAGCTTGCAAAGATTACGCAATCATTCATTTTGATTTTTAACTACAATTATTCATCTTAAAGTTCTGTGTAAATAATAATATTGTGGAAAAATAACTGTGTAAGTGTCTTATATATGGTGAATGTGTCCATATAAATAAGTGTTCATTTCCACTGTAATATCAGTATAAGTTTTAAATGATTAATTTGTACATAAGCAGGTTAATATGCATATTTAATATGTATATGAACAGAAACATGAATAATGCATAATGTTTATTATTATTAAACATGACTAATATACAAGTTTTAATATTATGAGTGTTATGTTCATATTTTGTGTATGATGGTGTATCCACAGTTGTATATATGTTATGTTATCAGTGTTTATTAGTATTTTAAATTATGACGGAGCGTCAAATTTATGCTTTATGTCAGTTGTTTTATCCCTAGTTTTAATATTATCAGTTGACAGTACAGTTTTATGTTCATGTTAGATTACGATGAAGTGTTAGATGTTCTTCATCCTCATAATTTACCTCAGATATCCTCATTAATTAGTGTTTATTTTATGTTTAGTGGAGTTGCTTTATATTTTTATAAGTGTGTTTTGTATTTAAAATGTTATGTTTTATGTCAGTTGTTCTATATGAGATGCAGTGGCGGAGTGGGTAGCACGTTCGCCTCACAGCAAGAAGGTCGCTGGTTCGATCCTCGGCTCAGTTGGTGTTTTTGTGTGGAGTTTGCAAAGACATGCGCTACAGGTGAATTGGGTAGGCTAAATTGTCCGTAGTGTATGAGTATGTGTGGATGTTTCCCAGAGATGGGTTGCGGCTGCATAAAAACTTGCTGGATAAGTTGGTGTGGCGACCCCAGATTAATAAAGGGACTAAGCCGACAAGAAAATGAATGTTCTATATGATGACACATCCATTTCATGTAATTTTATATTATGATCAAGTGAAGATATTTATCCTCATAATATACCTCAGATATCCTCATTATTTAGTGTTTATTTTATGTTTGTTACTATGGAGAGTCAGTTTTCTGTTTATTTTTAATACTGTGATCAAGTGTCAGATATTATTTAGCGTGTTTTGTTTGTTTATGATGGAGTGTTTGCTGTTTTATCTTGTTATGATGAAGTTGTAGTGCTAATATGATGGAATATCAGTATTTATGTTCATCTTATATTAGATTAGGGCCATATAGACTATTTCAATGTGGGCATGTCATTAGCCCATGAACATTTCCTGCTTGTTATCAAACTAATTCATGACTAAGAGGCAGTTCAATCACACCTTCACGTTAAAACAGCTGTCATGACATTATTTATCAATATGTGGACCTTTTTAGACTCTTAGAAGCTATAGAAATTAGAAATGACGACAGGAAATACAGTAGCGCTGTTATTGTTTACATTCCTCAATATCATCTGTATAATTCAGCATTTATTTTGTCAGTTGTTTTCTATTTAATTGATATTATATTGACTGCTCAGTTTTGTGTTTTACATTTTCTGAGGTGTCAGTTGTTCTATATTTAGTTTTATTAAGATAACGTCAGTTTTTAATGTTAATTTACATATGATGAAGTGAAGCAGCCTCTCGCATCCTCATTATTTATGTTTAGACGCTGGAGTGTCGGTTGTTGTATGTTGGTTTTATATGAGTGTATATGTCGCAGTTTGCTGTTGTGTTTATTACAGTACTCTGAATCGGCGGCCGCTCCTCCTCCTCATCTTCATCTCCATCACAGACGGAGCTTCTGCGCATGCGCACCGGAGCAGCGCTAATGGCGGAGAGCGTGCGGTCGCCGTTTGATTACCGGGAGCCTCCGACTCTCGACAGCGACGGGGATGGAAGCAAGCCGCCGCCGCCCCGCGGGTCAGTAGCTGCCGCCGGTTCACCGGCTAGAATTGTTGGTTTGAAGCGGTATTCTGGCATTAGCGCGGTGCTAACGGTTAGCCGGTCCGGTTGTGTTGTTTTGTGCGCATGCAGTGCTGAGGTAAACCCGCGGCCGTTAATCCGAATAGCGCTTATCCTTTAGCGTTCGCCGAACTCGCGTGTAGCGTTATGCTGTTATTTTACCGTACCGCTGATATTTACCTGAAGCGAAGGAGACGATTAGCAAAACACTGCGCGTTCATGAGCACTGCTGGTAAGCGCGCTCCCGCGTGCTAACGGCCGTACAGTAGTTCACCATGGTAACGGCAGCGGCGCGGTGATTATTATAAGCCACACGAGCGATTAATGTTGCGCTTAAGTGTCCGGTGCTCACTCTGACATTAGCATGTGCTACTGCATACACGAGTGTCTGTTATTATATACATGCAGGATTTTAGCGTTGAGTTACCAGTGCTATTGTTCTGAATACTAGCATACTTTCGCCTCCAGTCCAGCGGGTGGTTCGGTTGTGTGTGTATGTGTGTGTGTGTGTGTTATTTTGTGTCATTGATTTGTGTGAGTGAGGAGCGTGTCAGTGTGTAATGCTGTCATTTTCTCTCAGACGTGTGTGTCAGGCTGATATGTGTGTTTTGCTTGGGTAAGTGTGTTATTAGTCTGAAATGTGTGTGTGTGTTTTGTCAATCTGTAATGTCTGTGTGTGCTGTGCTCAGGTGTGTGTGTCAGCCTGTATTGCTGTATTGTGTGTGTGTGTGTGTGTGTGTGTGTGTGTGTGTGTGTGTGTGTTGTGTTTAGGTGTGTTTGTATGTGTGACAGTCTGATTCTGTAAGGCTGTATTGTTTGTTTTGCTCAGCGGTGTGTGTGTGTGTGTGTGTGTGTGTGTGTGTGTGTGTGTGTGTGTGTGTTTTGCCCGGATGTGTTTATGTTCATTAGTCAGTAATGGTGTCAGTCTGTAATACAGTAGTGTGTAAGTGTGTCAGTGTAAGTCTGTAATGCTCTAATGTGTGTTCAGGTCAGATGCGCATGTATGTCAGGTTTGCAGTAGTGTGTGTGTGTGTGTGTCAGTCAGTATTAGGATGATAACTGTGTTCAAGGTTTGGAGAAGTTCAGGTTTTAAAACCATCTAAATTTTCTGCTACACTGTTTTTAAGGTATGCGTTAGACTTTTTATTTACTTTTTTTCTTTATTTTAGGAAATCAGTGTCTTTAGCAAAAAAGATCTCCATAGATGCCGTTTTAAATAGTAAAGAATTCAGTGTTTTTGACTCTAATGTCGACAGCAGAAGTCAATCATTCATTAAATTATTCAGCCTGACATGTTCACTGCTCCAAACTATTATTAATGTCTCTCAAAATAAGATATATTGTGTTCAAAGGGGGAAAAGCTTTAGTATTTATATCAGTGTCAGTCTGTAATGCTCTAATGTGTGTGTCTAGCTTAAATGCATGTGTCAGTCAGTATTGCTGTAGTGTGTGTGTGTGTGTGTGTGTGTGTGTGTGTGTGTGTGTGTGTGTGTGTGTGTGTGTGTGTGTGTGTGTGGTTGTCAGTCTGTAATGCTGTGCTGTGTGTGTGTTTTGCTCAGTCATGTGTGTGTGTGTGTGTGTGTGTGTGTGAGACAGTCAGTAATGCTGTGCTTTGTGTGTGTTTTGCTCAGTCATGTGTGTGTGTGTGTGTGTGTGTGTGTGTGCGTGTGCGTGTGTCAGTCAGTAATGCTGTGCTGTGTGTGTGTTTTGCTCAGTCATGTGTGTGTGTGTGTGTGTGTGACAGTCAGTAATGCTGTGCTTTGTGTGTGTTTTGCTCAGTCATGTGTGTGTGTGTGTGTGTGTGTGTGTGTGTGTGTGTGTGCGTGTGTCAGTCAGTAATGCTGTGCTGTGTGTGTGTTTTGCTCAGTCATGTGTGTGTGTGTGTGTGTGACAGTCAGTAATGCTGTGCTGTGTGTGTGTTTTGCTCAGTCATGTGTTTGTGCGTGTGTCAGTCAGTAATGCTGTGCTGTGTGTGTGTTTTGCACAGGCGTGTGTGTGTGTGTGTGTGTGTGTCAGTCAGTAATGCTGTGCTGTGTGTGTGTTTTGCTCAGTCATGTGTGTGTGTGTGTGTGTGTGTGTGTGTGTGTGTGTGTGCGTGTGTCAGTCAGTAATGCTGTGCTGTGTGTGTGTTTTGCACAGGCGTGTGTGTGTGTGTGTGTGTGACAGTCAGTAATGCTGTGCTGTGTGTGTGTTTTGCTCAGTCATGTGTTTGTGCGTGTGTCAGTCAGTAATGCTGTGCTGTGTGTGTGTTTTGCACAGGCGTGTGTGTGTGTGTGTGTGTGTGTGTGTGTGTGTGTGTGTGCGTGTGTCAGTCAGTAATGCTGTGCTGTGTGTGTGTTTTGCACAGGCGTGTGTGTGTGTGTGTGTGTGTCAGTCAGTAATGCTGTGCTGTGTGTGTGTTTTGCTCAGTCATGTGTGTGTGTGTGTGTGTGTGTGTCAGTCAGTAATGCTGTGCTGTGTGTGTGTTTTGCTCAGTCATGTGTGTGTGCGTGTGTCAGTCAGTAATGCTGTGCTGTGTGTGTGTTTTGCTCAGTCGTGTGTGTGTGTGTGTGACAGTCAGTAATGCTGTGTTGTGTGTGTGTTTTGCTCAGTCATGTGTGTGTGCGTGTGTCAGTCAGTAATGCTGTGCTGTGTGTGTGTTTTGCTCAGTCGTGTGTGTGTGTGTGTGTCAGTCAGTAATGCTGTGTTGTGTGTGTGTTTTGCTCAGTCATGTGTGTGTGCGTGTGTCAGTCAGTAATGCTGTGCTGTGTGTGTGTTTTGCACAGCCGTGTGTGTGTGTGTGTGTCAGTCAGTAGTGCTGTGTGTGTGTTTTGCACAGGCGTGTGTGTGTGTGTCAGTCAGTAATGCTGTGCTGTGTGTGTGTTTTGCTCAGTCATGTGTGTGTGTGTGTGTGTGTGTGTCAGTCAGTAATGCTGTGCTGTGTGTGTGTTTTGCTTAGGCGTGTGTGTGGCAGGAAGAGGAAGGGGACGCCTGTGAAAGTGTGTGACAGAGCAGCGTATGTGACAGAGGATGAAGAGGAGAGTCTGTCTGAGCACAGCTACAGCCCAGGTGAACACACACACACACACACACACCCTCTGCTGCTTGTTAATCAGTTATTGATTCTGTATGAAGGGATGTCCTTCAGTGTGTTTGTACAGCCGTTCACCTTCAGTTCTCCACAGTTTCTGCTGTCGGAGTGCTCAGACTCTACAAACCTCCTTATTGTGACGCGAGTAAATCTGAAGATATTTCTGTTTTTATTCTTTGATCAAAATATTGATGAAGAGTGCGAAAATAAAAACAGCACAAGGCAATTACTTGATGAGTGCGAATCATTACCTTTTTGAAAGGGGTCTTAAAGTCTTTAAAGCTATTGAACTTCCTGTATTAATCTGATATTGCACTAAACAGACATCATCTCAAACAGCTTTTATTTGTAGGGTTCCCACTCATTTGTGCTGTCAACATACTTTACTGTATTTACATCCTTCACATGAGACAGATCTGTGCTAATCTCTGTGTTTTGAGAGACTCGTTCAACCTCTAGACCAATCCCTCATACTGCACCTTTAGTATAGATAGTCTGTGTGTATTGATGAAGGGATTGTGACGGGTGTGTTTGTTTTGTGTTGTTTGTGTGTGTGTGTCAGGGGATGATCAGTATGCAGAGGGAGCTGAAGATCGTCTTCCTCCGCCGGGCAGCCCGTACTTCCTCACTGACCCTCAGCTCTGGTACAGGATTTACCTTCACATGCTGATCACCACTGCACAAACACACAGCTCACTCATCCCCTCTCTCTCTCTCTCTCTGTGTGTGTGTGTGTGTGTGTGTGTGTGTGATGTTTGTCAATCTTTTTTGTGTGTCTTTTTTGTGTATGTGGTCGGTCGTGTTTGTGTGTATGTGCCTGTGTTTGTATGTTTGTTTGTGTATGTGTTTATTTGTGTATGTGTTTTTTTTTTTGGGTTGTATTTATGTGTTGTTGTCTGTGTGTTTTTGTATGTGTGTGTGTTTTGTGCATGTGTGTGTGTGTTCCTGCAGTGTTCCTGAGCTGGGTGAAGAGGGTGCGAGTGGAGTCCGCGGCCCTGTGCTTTTCCACCCGCCGCCCAACTGCAGGATCAGAGAGGTGCATTGTGGGAGTCAGGTCCGGCTTGTCGTCATAGCGATCCGAGACATTGCCAAAGGCGAGGAGATAACTGTGGACTACAGCCTGACGGACTGGGGGGAAAACGCCATGGTAAGTCATCAGCACAGCACTGTGACCATTACACCAGTGTGAGCAGAAAACTTTACACTCAACTTCATCTGTGCTCTGCAGGGTTTCCACAGTTCAGTGTCTCCACGCGGGTTTGACTGTGGGTTTAATCCAGAAAGCAACATCAAGAAGGTGATTCATGCTAAACACAGTAAACGTCACATTTGTTTAGTGACACGTCAGTCATGTACTAATGAGCAAAAATGATTTTAACAAGTTTCAAATACTGCTGCCTGCTCCATGATGCTGGCTTAACAAACTCAGGATTACTGGATTAGTTTAAAGTTGTGATCTTTATCCTGATGCTGTCTTAACAAACTCAGGATTACTGGATTAGTTTAAAGTTATGATCTTTATCCTGATGCTGTCTTAACAAACTCAGGATTACTGGATTAGTTTAAAGTTATGATCTTTATCCTGATGCTGTCTTAACAAACTCAGGATTTCTGGATTAGTTTAAAGTTGTGACCTGCATCCTGATGCTGTCTTAACAAACTCAGGATTACTGTATTAGTTTGGCGTTGTGATCTGTATCCTGATGCTGTCTTAACAAACTCTGGATTGCTGGATTAGTTTAAAGTTATGATCTTTATCCTGATGCTGTCTTAACAAACTCTGGATTTCTGGATTAGTTTAAAGTTGTGACCTGCATCCTGATGCTGTCTTAACAAACTCAGGATTACTGGATTAGTTTGGCGTTGTGATCTGTCTCCTGATGCCGTCGTAACAAACTCAGGATTACTGGATTAGTTTGGAGTTGTGGACAGTATCATGATGTCGTCTTATAAAACTTAAAATTACTAGATTTGTTTGCAGTCATTGCGTACATCCTGATGTCGCCTTAACAAACTCAGGTTTACTGGATTAGTTTGCAGTTGTTGCCTACATCGTCATGCTGTCTTAACAAACTCAGAATTACTGGATTCGTTTGGAGTTGTGAGCCGTATCCTAATGCTGACTTAACAAACTCAGGATTACTAGAATAGTTTGGAGTTGTGGCCTGTATCATGACGCTGGTTTGACGCTGGCCTTTATCATTACACTGATTAAACAAACTCAGAATTACTTGATTGAAGTTGTTTGGAGTTTTGGCCTGCATCCTGATGCTGTCTAAACAAGCTCAGGATTACTGGATTAGTTTGGAGTTGTGATCTGTATCCTGATGTCATCTTAACAAGCTCAGGATTACTGGATTTGTTTGGAGTTGTGAGCCATATCCTGATGCTGGCTTAACAAACTCAGTATTACTAGTTTAATTTTGTTTTTTATAAAAGCAAACCAGTGTAGTCAGGCTTTGTTAATGATAACTATTGACTTTTTCTGTTAACTGTCACAGGCCTTGAAATATAAAGATTCTGCGATTGATTTCTCCCAAGAGAGTCAGCTCAATTCTTGGGCTGAGTTTTCTTTATATCGCTGCTATCTGTATATTTATTCGAACAAAAATGTTGATTAAGCCAAAATTGTCTGTGTAATGGATTACTGATATAATATTCTAAGATAATTAAAATAAATAATCTTTGCTATAATCAGGCGATTTATATCATTAAAAGTGATATAGTAACCTTTAATCTGGAGCAAGAGAAACTGGAGGAGTGGCTTTATATTCATGTCACTTTGCTTACAGTTGATTGGTTGAATCTGTGATTTATAAACCAGAACATACCCTGAAGATTACCAAAACATGTTGAGTTATGCTCTTGTTGTTTTCATGATATGTTCTGGTTAATTTTAGTATATGTTTTGGGTAATTTCAGGGTATGTTCTGGTTAATTTTAGGATATGTTCTAGTTACGTTCAGGATATGTTCAAGTCATGTTCATGATATGTTCTGGCTAATTTTAAAATATGTTTTGGTTTATTTCAGGATATGTTGTGGTTAATTTCAAGATATGTTCTGGTTAGGTTCAGGATAAGTTCTAGTCATATTCATGGTATGTTCTGGTTAGTTTCAGGATAATTTCTGGTCATGTTTATGATATCTACTTGTTAATTTTATATGTTTTGGTTAATTTCAGAATACGTTCTGTTTAATTTCAGGATATGTTCTGGTTAATTTCAGCATATGTTCTGGTTAGTTTCAGGATATGTTCTAGTTAATTTCAGGTTATGTTCTGATTAATTTCAGGATATGTTCTGGTTATTTTTGGGATATGTTCTGATTAATTTCATGATATGGTCTGGTCATGTTTATGTTATGTTTTGGTTAATTTCAGGTTATGTTGTGATTTAATTTCGGGATATGTTCTGGTTAAGTTCAGGATATGCTCTGGTTAATTTCGAGATATGTTCTGGTTATTTTCGGAATAGTTTCTGGTTAATTTCAGGATATGTTCTGGTCATGTTTATGATATGTTCTGGTTAAGTTCAGGATATGCTCTGGTTAATTTCGGGATATGTTCTAGTTAATTTCAGGTTGTGTTGTGATTAATTTCGGCATATGTTCTGGTTATTTTCGGAATAGTTTCTGGTTAATTTCATGATATTTTCTGGTCATGTTTATGATATGTTCTGGTTAATTTCGGGATATGTTCTGGTTAATTTCATGATATTTTTTGGTCATGTTTATGATTATGTTCTGGTTAATTTCGGGATATGTTCTGGTTAATTTCAGGAAAATGCTTTGGTTAATTTCGGGATATGTTCTAGTTAATTTCAGGTTGTGTTGTGATTCATTTCGGGATATGTTCTGTTTTTTTTCAGAATAGTTTCTGGTTAATATCATGATATGTTCTGGTCATGTTTATGATATGTTCTGGTTTATCTCAGGATATGTTCTGGTTAATTTCAGGATATGTTCTGGTTAATTTCAGGATATGTTCTGGTTAATTTCAGGATATGTTAATGTTATGTTTAGGATTTGTTCCATATATATATATATATATATATATATATATATATATATATATATGTATATATATATGTATATATATATGTATATATATATATATATATATATATATATATATATATATATATATATATATATATATATATATGTGCTGGACATAACAAGAACACAACATATTCTTTTGAATCTAGTATTGTCAAAAGTACAATCCCTCAGTTCCAATTAGTACTGTGATTTTAATTGTGGATGTTTTAATATAACATCACAGACGCCACCACTAAAACCTCCTCTTGTGTGTGTTCGTGCAGGAGGAGGATCCGGGTGCTCTGCCCCTGTCTCTCACTGTTTCAGACTACCTCACTCCATCATGGTCACTGTCGCCCTCCTCCAGCCCGCTGTCCCACTCCGAGGCCAGTGACTCCGACAGAGAGGAGGATGAAGAAGAGGAAGACGATGATGAAGATGATGACGATGAAGAGGAGCTGGAGGAGCTGAGGGGTCGAATGATGAGACGCCGCAAGAAGAGAAAAACCTCCACCAGCATCAAGAAGAAGACTCAGCCACACCCCCTTTCCTTCACTCGCCCCGCCTCCTCATCCCCCTCCCCCTTCCAGCAGCCTCAAGCCCCGCCCACCACCAATATAAACAACAACATCAACATAAACATCGGTGCGAGCGGCACACTGTCCCGCCGCCAGCACTGTCCATACTGCGGACGCCACTTCCGCTCACTCGCGCGCCACCTAGAGAAACACCACGATCAGCAGCCCGAAGTCAGAGCCGCAATGGAGCTATCGCACGCTCCCACACACACCCCGAACACAAACACACACACGTTTCCATCTCCAGCCCAGCCCTCGTCTTCTCTGGGGCCGTCGTTGTTTTCCAGGGAGCGCGAGTCTATTTCGTCTGCTACTAAACCGGCGGGTGTTTCCTTTTCTCTTTCGCTGGCTTCTCCTCCATCTAGCGCCACCACCAAGAAAAGCTGTAGTACTCCTAGGAAGAGTGTTAAGAAGAGTCCCGGGACGCCGCCGGCACGGAGAGGACGACCACCTAAGAAGAAGGAGGACAAGGAGAAGGAGAAAGAGAAGAAGAAGCAGGAGGAGATGGAGAGAGAGAAGGAGAAAGAGGAGCCGCCGCCACCCACACCGGGGAAAGTAGAAGAAGAAGAGGAAGAAGAGGTGGAGGAGGAGGAGGAGGTGGTCAACATGGTGGAGGATGAAGGAGCTGAAGAGAAGAAGACAGAAATGACGAGGTGAGAGCTGGAGGAATGAGTGAATAATACTGGAGTTTCTGTCTTGGTTTGATCTGCATTTCTGCCAGAGCTGTTGTCTGACAGGTTTGTGACAGGTTTTAATTCATCATGTAAGTCCTTCTAGAAAGCACCTCGTTTGTAATAGTGTTATTGTTCAGCATGATAATCATCCCAAACGCACGGCTAATGTTATGAAATCATATTTGTGAGAAAAACAGCTGATGAAACAAAGACAGTCATGAAATGGCCTCCACAGAGTCCAGACCTGAGTATTATATACTGCATGTGTAGGCAATATTATAGGCAGTAAGAGATTCCAGTGCTTCCCACAGGTTTGAAATGTACTTGTGGTGGAAGCTGGATTGAAACACAGGTTTTTCCACATCACATTAATATTTAACTGTATGAGACGAAACACAATTTGATTTAAAACAATATTTGATTAGCCATGTGCACCCATAAAATCTGCTTCTTTATCTCTCATTCAAGTTCAGGTTGCTTTATTGGCCTCTCTAAAATTATAAAAGGCTAAATTACTGTAGACGTGTAGATTATTTAAATAAGGCTTCAGCGCATGCGGGTCAGTTTAGGACCGTGATCTGTTCACACTGCAAATCTGATATTGGCTTCATTTATAACAACAGTGTGAACATCCATGGACAAACATCAGATCTGAGAAAAAACTAAGCCTCGCAGTGTGAACACAGCCGTAGAAACCCCGGCCGGACGAATTTTTAAGTCCCAAACAAGGCACGTCTCTCTGTCTACAAAGAAGTTCAAGCTGATGCTCTGTGCTAAGGAGGTCACGTTAAACAGGCGTTTGATGCTAGTCCTTCAATTACTAAAAAGTTATTTAATAAAAGCTATTTCACCCAAAAGTAATGACCCAGCACATGCTCCATACCTTTATTGTGCTTTCACACCTGTGAATCGATTCATTTGTTCTGAAACAGGGATTGAATTTGTTACATTGCTGCTCTTGGAGCGGTTCGCTTTCACACAGCAAAGTTTCTAAACGGACCAAAAGAGCTAAAACAAGTCACGTGCGAGTAATCTCTCCTCACATTGGTCAGAGTGTCATTGTTTATTTTGCAGAGTCTCGCACAGCTGTCGGGGGGGTGGTGGTTTGGTCGTGTTTGATGCGGTGCACTTGACGTGTCTGAAGAGCGAGGAGGGATGCGGTGGGGAGGGGTGAGAACAACGTATTTGAGGACCGGGAGGGAGAGACACGACTCCCGAAACTTCCGGGAGACTTGTGATGTCTGTTGAATGACCTCCCGGCTCACGCTCTACTCATAATTCTCTCTTCATATAGCCGTTCTCTCTTCATATATGCCTATTACATATCCATAAAACACTGTGATATAACCAGGCTTGGATCATATCGCTTTCTCACTATAGCCGATCCGCACCAGAGTTTGTTTCAATCAAGCCGAGACACCTCATTCAAGCGATCTCGGAGCGATTGTTTTGGTGCGGATCCGAGTGCAATTGGTGGTTTCACATATGCCAAACGAACCACGTTAACTGGGCAAACGAGACCGGTTCCCAAACAAAAGTGTAGGTGTGAAAGCACCCTTAGATAAATGTAATGACCCAGCATGTGCTCCATAGCTTTTAGATAGATAGATTTGTACAATAGTCTGTGCCTCCCAAATAGGCATGAGAAGATGACCAGTTTCAAGGATTACCATAGTTTGGAAAAGTCAATGTTTTAAAATAGCAAAAATGTTCTCTTATACCGTTCCTACACTATTTGTAAGTTGTTGGGGTTTTTAACGTCCTTTGGCTATTTTATACAGTTCTTTCAAGCATCAGTATCTCTAGCAAAAAATGACCCTCCACATCTAAAGCTCCTGGTCAGGCCACGATTCAGCAAACATCTGAAAAACAAACCTCTGAGACACCAGCATCCAGCCTGCTGCAGAGCTGAAAGGTGTTGTTGTTTCACCCAGACATCATACTGTCAGAATCTTACACCGGCCCATACCTACTCCCGCAGCTGGTGGTGGTCTAAGGCCCCGTTTACACTAGTGCGTTTTAGTATTAAAACGGCATTTTAGATCAAAAATGATCCACGTAGACACCAGCGTTTCACCTAGCATTTCTGAACATATCTCCATCCACACTACGCCACCAAAAACGTATATCACATGACCATTCGTGCACTCTGGGCATGCACGTTCTAGTATTAACAGGAAGTATGTGTCTCGCTCGGCATTTGGTTATTGTTACAGACAACGTGGTCGAGTTGTTACTAAACAAAACAAATGAATAACTGCACAATGGCGCCTAAAGCAGACAATAGTGTCCATGTTGTTGTTTACAGTGAAGGCTGGTCGGCTGTTTTCCGGTAGCGTTAAAGCCATGTGTTATAGTCATGTGATAGGGGCTTGACGAATAAGGGAAGGATACGCAATGACACAAAAGCCCCATTCAGGTATTGAATCTCAGCAGCCCCGCCTCCGTTTCCAGATGTCTGCGTTTTCCCTCATCCACACTGAGTCGAGCAGCAGCGCTTCAGAATGAAAACAGCCTCTCCAGCGTTTCCAAAACGCTCCGTTTTCAGAGTAGTGTGGACGGATGGCGTAACCGTAGCAAAACTTGTGCGTTTACAAACTAAAGCGCATTCGTGTAAAAGTCGTGCACAGTACTGTAAGTGTGACAGAGCTGTGTTGTGTGTTTTGCAGGCCTCAGCGCTCCCACATGCCCCCTCTGCTGTCGTCTCTGTCCACGCTAGTGTTGTTCCTGCGCCGGCAGCAGCACTCCTCCTTCCTCTCGCTGTCCCGCGCGCCGGGCTCTGCTGAATCCTGGCGTCAGCTGTGCCACTCCAGCCTGGCTCTGCTGCTCCTCTATAACCGGCACCGGGAGTGTGAGGTGTCCAAGCTGACGGTGCAGGACTACCACAGCCGGAGCTCCGCAGCCCCGCTGGACAGTGCACTCTGCCCGTTCGAGCGCCAGGTGCTCTGCCATCTGTCCCGCGTGCCGGTGCTGGGCAAACGAGGCCGTGTGCAGCCGCTCATCCTGCCACCGCACTCTGAAACCTGCCTGGACCTGCTCCTCAAGACGTCTGCAGATGTGGGTGTGGACCCCGAGAGCCCGTATGTGTTCTCCAGACCGTACCACTCTCCGGCTACACCTCTGCGCGGGACAGACCTGCTGCGGAGCCTGGCACGGAGCAGCGGAGCCAAGAACCCAGCATGTCTGACTGCCCCGCGCGCCCGCCGGCAGATCGCCATCCTCACCCAGCTGCTGCTGCTGGAGGAGGGCGCCGCCACCAAACGCCTGGAGGACTTCCTGCAGAGAGAGTACCATGTGACCCAGAGCTGCGCTGGGATTGGCCAGGACCCGGCGCTGATGAACCGTGTGGGCAGGGTGGTGCTGTATGGCGAGCGGGAAGGCGTTCTGTTCAGAGGCATGAGTCTGCAGCACATCTGCCTCGAGCTCGACGGTAAGACACCGCTGTATGTGTGGGAACACTTGAGAATGTCAGTCTGTTATTCATTTATTTATGAAGCACTTATTTAACTTATTCATGAAGCGTTTATTATGCTGTTGGGTCGTTTTAATCAACTCTGGGCTGATTGTGAGGTTTAATTTGGCCACATCTTTCTCTGTGTTTCAGCAAATGGAATTATTTTGTTGACAAATCTGATTTTGACTCATATTTTGGGGAAAAACTTTGACAACTTTTATGAGCTCATCCACACTCAGTTCAGATTGACTACCCTTTGGTTATGTTAGTGGCTGTTTTTACCCCATTGACTTCCATTATAATCACATTTATTCACAGCAAAGCCATGACCGCAGATAATCATGCATCATTGATTGTTGCTAGTTTTCCAGAAATAAGTCAATCTGCTAAAATAATAATAATAATAATGATCAATACAGGATTATAGCACACTGTCACTTTAAGAGCTGCACGGGTCTGATGTACATGCATTTTCAATCTTGGCTTTTTATTATGGTGCATTTATTACATAACAGACCAGGGTTTATGGGAATAATCAGTGTTTTTGCCGTACTCTTGCATGTGTTTGAGCCTTCAGGCACAGTTTAAGCTCAAAGATGACTTTACATGTGTGTGTTCTGCTCGTCTCTGAGGATGACCGCACTCACACAACAGCTCTAGTTTCACAAATAAATCAAATACGCTTCAATAAATCAAGCACATGTCGTGCTGCAAAAGTCACAATATATGACTACTGATTTCAACATGAACTTGAGCTCTGTGGAGGAATCAATAATGGAAACATGCGAGATATTGAGTATTGTGATGTGTTTTTTACACTAACATTTCTTTTGAAAAATGCTATTTTAATTAGCTGTTTTTTTATTTATTTATTTATTGATATCAAAATAAACAGGTAAACTATATTTTTTAAATCTATTTTATTCTAGTTCAGACTACAAAACTGGGTTGATGGCTAAGCATTTAGGGCCCTATCATACACCCAGCGCGATTAGGCGCAAGACCTGTTTGCCTTGATGTGTTGTTATTTTTAGAGCAGTTCAAGCTTCATTTTCCTGTTTTGCTCCACGTTATTGAAATAGCAAATCCATTTGCATCACTTTGTGGACTCATCGGACTTGTGGACTTTCGGTCTAGAAAAGAGGTGTGTTAAGGCGCATTGTTGGCGCCTCGCTATTTTGAGGAACTAAAATAGACTGCAGTTGAGCAGCTGACAGCAGGTCTATTGTCCAGCGCAGAGCGTGTTAGTTGAGCGCCTCACTTAAACACTGCTTAAAACAAGCAGGATGTAGAACAAGACAGAATTATCTTTGCAGATGAAAAAGAATTAAAAGAATAAAGTATTTTTTAAAATGATAGCTTTCTACATCAATATTAACAGCACTGCCTCCATGCCTTCTTCACCTCGGGGGCTTCTTCAGTTTATGGATGACGATCTGCATCTGTATAGTGTGATTATTAATAGCAGTATTAGGGATGCTCATTTCGGTTAATTTTGCTAACCGACAACCGCCACTCATTAGTCGGTTATTAACAGTTAACTGGTCAGATTACTATTAATTTATATTAAACAAATTGACGTGTCTATTTTGTGTCCTACACATTAAATGTTGCATAAAATACTGATTTATTTTTAAATGCTAGCATATTAATAACAGAACAATACAACAGAGCATCTTCACGCACCTGCAGTGTTTAGCACAGAAGAACAGAATAAACTAAATAAAATGAATGAAATAAATAGGACTGCCCTAAATTATTTCCACTTAAATAATTAATTTATATTACAAATCGAAAACACTGACTGATTATTTTTAATAACCGGCATAGGCTGCTTTTTTACAATCATATTTTTGTCTTCCGTCAAATAAAACAGCTGAATTCCTCAAATCGCTAGCTCCACGGAAATTATGCAATTATTTAATGCCCCGCTGTTGTTTGCTTCACCTGTATATTGTGCATGCGATTATCCTAAGATTGATCATTTAGCCAGATATATCGTGCAGCCCTAAACTGAAGTCAGCCTGCTGCTGTTTGTGTTGTTCAGTGATGTCTGGAAACTCGGCCGACTCGTTCTCGGAAAACTCTGATGCGGAGGCCAGTAAGGTTAAGGAGAAAGCTGAACCGGTGAAGAAGAAATCCAGAGGTCGAGTTTCACGGGTGAAGAAGGGAACCGGTGTGCGAGTGTGTGCTGCTGCAGCGCCACCATCAACCGCACACAAGAGACGCAGCGTCGCACAGGTCAAAACAGGTCAGTCACACACTCACGATACACACATGCTTTTCTGTCCTGTGTCTGTGTCCAATACTTACATCGCAGGATATGCAGTGATCAGTGTAGCTGATCAGTTGAGAATATACAGTTGCAGTCAGAATTATTCGCCCCCCTGTTTATTTTTTTCCCTAATTTCTGTTTAACGGAGAGCCGATTTCTCCAACACATTTCTAATCATAATAGTGTTAATTACTCATCTCTAATCACTGATTTATTTTCTCCTTGTCATGTTGATAGTAAATAATATTAGACTAGATATTCTTCAAGACACTTCTATACAGCTTAAAGTGACATTTAAAGGCTTCACTAGGGTAATTAGGGTAACTAGGCAGGTTAGGGTGATTAGGCAAGTTATTGTATAATGATGGTTTGTTCTGTAGACTATCGAGAAAAAAAATATAGCTTAAAGGGGCTAAAAACTTTGTCCCTAAAATGGTGTTTAAAAAATTAAAAACTGCTTTTATTCTCGCCGAAATAAAACAAAAAAGACTTTCTCCAGAAGAACAAACATTATCAGACGTAATGTGAACATTTCCTGAATCTGTCTGTTAAGCATCATTTGGGAAATATAAAAAAAAGCAAAAAAAATGAGAAGGAGCGAATAATTCTGACTTCAACTGTGTATGATGTTTGTGGAGTCATTGCAAAGCATAATCATATATCATAGTTTGCATGTGTTTTACTGGCATTTCAAGAGAGTTTAAAGCATTCAGGCACATAAATGTACAACATAAAATAATTTTACTGAATCACTAGTATGAAGACAGCTTTATTTTACATTTAATTATTCTATTTCTGCACCTGAATACTGTTTGATTATCTGGAAACCATTTATTTGACTCTTTTGGTTTCTCTATTGTAAGTATTCCTGCTTGCAATGTTGTTATTGTTTTTTATACAAAAAATCTTACAAAAATACTTACAAAATCACATTAATACATCTAAATTCAAGATTTTTTTTCCAAATAAAGCCATTTAAACCATCTGCTGACATTGTATTCATATTCACAGTATTTGTTACAGAAAAACAAAACATTGCCAACGTCTGATTTGTTCAATAATCTGCCAGTGGTGTGAGTCACAATTTTATATCAAAAGGAAAAACAAGATTATTCTGCTTCCCCCATCGGCAGATTCATTTGCTTGATTTATGTAAAAACTCTCTTCATTTTGACTCATTATTTCTGAGAACAACACTATGTTAGGTGCTTGTCTGGAAAATGCTGCTTGATTTAAGAGTTTGTAGATATTTGGACTTGAAACAAGACAAAACCTCTCAGTCCGAGCAGCAGGTTTTGCAGAGAAGTACTGCAGATGAGAATCGTGTCCTTCACTTGATCGGACAGTTTGTACAGAATCCTCCCTAAATTTAGATAGACTTTCATTTTGTTGCAAATTGAAACCATTGGTGTGCTTGAAGAAAAATAAGCCTGACTCAAGCAGATTCCTTTAAACGCTCTACTACACTGCTGCACTGATGAGGCACGTATTTATTAATGGAAAATAAATAAATGAGGGTGACAGAATAAATTAATACATAAATAAGAATCAGATTATTTGATATATTGTGTGTTTTCAGCAGTATCGTGTGGAAGGAGGGCTTTTCAGAATTGCTAGGTGTGCAGCATTGTGATGTCTATCAGCCATCAGCTGGCATGTGGCATCATCTATTGACCCAACCCTAACGTGCAGGTCGCATGTTTACGGACTCTGTAACCACAGATACAGGGACACTGGAGTGTTTCAATGTCATGTTGATCAGCTGGTTCGTCTATAGACCTTTTTAGAATGCAAAATTACCCATTATGCTGTGCGTGTCTGCGCAAGGAGAATGCGAAGACCTTCCTTTCGGAAGTCACATTCGGACAGCTTTGAAACAATAGTTTTAATCTATTTTACCTGCTTTTAATGTCTTTAAACTAACACTGCTGTCGATCAGCGCCACCTGCTGGACTGATCATTTAAACAATGTGATCTAATGGAATGGAAAACAGCTGCTGTGAGGCATTTTCCCCTCGTTGTCAGACGGGATCTTCTGCAGTTTAAATAAAGCCTCGTCATCGCTAAAGTCAACAGTTTCTCTTCTCTTACTAATATATATATATATATATATATATATATATATATATATATATATATATATATATATATATATATTGCACAATACAACACTAACTAAATGAAACGTAAACGCCTCATGATTAGAATCAACATGCACATCAGCCTGCAGAGTGTAGTGTTTCCTTCTTGTGCAGTGTTTATTATAGACTGCGTACATAGAGAGGTATAACTCAAACACATTACCATCTAACCATCACATGCACTTCAGTCTCACTGGCTGCGTCTGAAACCGCATACTTCCATACTATATAGTACACTAAAATCAGTATGCGAGCAGAGTAGTATGTCTGAATTCATAGAATTCTAAAATCAGCATGCGAGAAGTACCCGGATGACCTACAAGATTCTGGAGTGCGCATCCCATGCATGCTGCGCTATCCCATGATGCCCCGCGAGCGAATTCGTGAATGGGAGTGAAGTGACGCAACTGACGCAGGTAGGTCACGCGACCAGGACAAAATGGCGGATGTAGTACGTCCAAATTCCATTCATACTTTTCACATTCATACTGTATAAAGCGTACTTTTCTAATGGCCGAGTTGTACGTTTAAATTCAAATGCAGTACCTACTGAGGTTTCAGACGCAGCCACTGACTTCATAGAACCCCCGTAGTTAAACCAAGGTGGCCCTCTAGTGGAGTCGATACGCAATTACATTAGAAGTACATATAACACTACACCACATAATAAACGTACGTTTATTGCTCATTTTTGGAAATTGCATGACCTGTTATGTTACATGCCAGTAATCCTTGAACCACATCCGACAGATTATTACGGCTTTAACATACATAATTTAAAGTTATGTCACAAAAACACTCCATAATCCACTCAAAACTCTGTTAAAACCCTCTGCTAAAATTCTCGGAGTGCAAATTACCAGTTGTAAACGCTCTAAACCAGGAGTGTCCAAAGTCGGTCCTGGAGAGCCAGTGTCCTGGTGAGTTTAGCTCCAACTTGCTTCAACACACCTGCCAGAAAAGTTTCTAGTATATCTACTAAGAGCTTGATTAGCTGGTTCAGGTGTGTTTGATTAGGGTTGGAGCTAAACTCTCCAGGACACCGACCCTCCAGGACCGAGTTTGGACATCCCTGCTCTAAACGTTCTACCTGAAGACGCTGGTCGCCATGGCGCCCCTATGCAGCAGCCAAGAGAAAGGTCAGCTGATGGATCGCTGTGTTGTGTAAACACAATCAGCTAGCGTCTGTTTGAGGGTATTTGCATGGATCTAACTGGCATCTGTTTGATCATGTAAAGTTCCCTCAATGTTCACGTGACTCACTGTACACGAGAAAAGTAACATTTAAATAGATTTCATTAGTCTGAGGGCAGCTTCATTCTGTGAACCTACATTTCTGTGTAAAGCAGCATGTAGTTCAGGTCCAAAACATGCGATCAGCGCAACACGACGACAATCATAAAGCGTCAAGTCCACCAGTCTGCAACCCCTACTCACAGTTCCTCATACTAGGGGTGACCCTGTGTGTGTGTTTCAGGTAAGCGTGGCGTGCTGAAGCGTCCGTGGTCGGAAGCGGAGCGCGTATCGGTGGAAACACACCTGAAGCAGAACATCCTGGAGCTGCGAGTTCCTGCTAAAGCGGACTGTGAGCGCTGTCTGCAGCTCTGCCCCCTGCTGGCCAGCAACCAGCGCGACTGGAGGGCCATCAAGTTCTACTGCCACAACCGCATACAGCTGCTGAAGAAACAGGGCCGCAAGGACTCCATGCTACAGTAACACACACACACACACTCACTCACACTCACAAAACACCACTAGAGATATCATAACAGTAGCAGATAGGGCTAAATTTCAGCATTTCCTACATGCACATGGATTTTTTTTGCATGCATCTTGTCCGTGCATGCATGCAAAAAAAAGTTAGTGAAGAGTTGCGTTAGTTTTACACTCAGAGCATCGTATAAATACTGTTATGATACGCTGATGATGCTATTGTTTATATCTTCAGCACTGCAGAAACATCTGTGTGTCTTGATGCTAGTCTACATATCTAAACATTCTTAAACCCAGAAGCATTTTCTAGACAAGCACAGAATATAGTCGTGTTTTCAGAGTCAAAATGAAGAGAGTTTTACTTAAAACAAGCCAAAAAATCTGACAGTGGAGTTTAGTTTTGCTTTGCTTACTCCATCTGTCAGATTATTTTGCTTGTCTTAAGTAAAACTCTCTTCATTTTGACTCTTTATTTCTGAAAACACGACTATATTCTGTGCTTGTCTAGAAAATGCTTCTGGATTTCAGTGTTTGTAGATATTTGGACTAGACACCAGACAGAAGCAGCATGTTTGCAGTGAGCTTCATTTATTTGTTGAATTCTTCTATGCTAACATATACAGTGCAGTGATGGTGTGTGTGCGCGTTTCCCTCACACACTTCACACATTCCGGTCAGTGTGTGTGTGTTTTTATCTTGGACCACATGAGTTGTATCACCATGTTAAACTGAGGAAGGAGAGCTCCAGTGTTCAGATGTTTGTGTTTCTCTGTATAATGCAGAGCTTTTGCTGTGATGATGATGATGATGATGATGATGATGATGATGATGATGATGATGATGATGATGATGATGGTTCTGACTGCAGTTTTGACCTCACCAGTCTTTTTCTGAACGACAGATTCAACAGTGCATGTCCAGCTCATACATCACACACACACACACACACACACACACACACACACACACACACACACACACACAGAAATAGACTGACGGTTTTGCATGAAGAAAATGAAGCCTGTTTTTACGACTGTTTAATGCTTTGTGGGCTTTTTTTTCTTTATAGCAGTTGTTTTTATATATATATATATATATATATATATATATATATATATACAGCAAAAATGCAACAAAAATGCAGTAAAGCAAAACTATTTAATTAATTAAAAAAAATTATATATTTATATAATTTTTTTTTTGCTTTGTTTTTGTGCAATTTTTATTTTTTTATTTTTTATTTTTTTGCTTTTTTGTCTAATTCTTTATAGCAATTGTTTATTTTTTCAATTATTTTCGGGGGTTGCAGTAGTTTATTATTTTTTTAAATGAATTAAATAGTTTTGCTTTACTGTATTTTTTTGTTGCATTTTTGCTGTATTTCAATAGTTTTTTATTTATGTATTTTTTTTATTTTTTTAATTTATAAAAAAAAAATTTTTGCCCTTTTTATTTTTGTTTATTTAAATTGGGTTTTGGGGTGGGGGGGTTGCAATTGTTTTTTTGTTTTTTTCATTTTTTAATATTTTCCTTATTTTTAATTGTTTATTTTTTATGTTTATATTTCTTTGCTTTATTGCAATTGTTTTTTATGTTGGTATTTCTATTTTGCTCTTTATTTTCGATTTTCATTGCATTTGTTTAATTTTGGGGTTTTTTCTGGGGTGGGGGTTACAATTGCTTCATTTTATTTATTATTATTTTTTTAGTGAGGGTTACAATTTTATATATATATATATATATATATATATATATATATATATATATATATATATATATATATATATATATATATATATATATATATATATATATATTTCTATGTGGTTTATTGCTACTGTTTATTTCATCATGTTCAGCTGTGGACCCAATATCTAAAGGGAATCGAGAATCAAAATCATTCTTAACATTGAAAGACATGGAAAAACAAGCCACGATTTAAATTTAATCTTATTTTCATTTATATTCAGTCCTCCTCTTTTAATTCTTATTATTCACAGGAATAATAACACACGTTTTATTTGTCAGCAGAGGGAAAACTACCAACAAGCACACATATTTCACCAATATTTCACAAAAACATTCTTTTTCATTTCAAATGACTGTTAAATGATCATATTTTGCACATTACATTATTTTGGGGGCTAAAAAGTCATTTGTTTTCAATCTTTCTCTATACTACCAGCTCTCACACACATTCACACACACAAACACACACACTCATTCACACGTCTTTTCGGGAAAAACAACTTAATTTAAATGAGCTCTTATTATCATTTATATTCAGTTTTTCTCTTTTATTCATACTTATTCACATTAAAAATACATTTTATTTATATCTGCAGAGGAAATACTACCAAAAAGAGTACACACGTTTTACTAAACAAATGTATAGATTTGTTTAAATTGACAATTAAATATTCAGATTTTGTGCATTACATAATTTCTGGGACCTAAATATAAAATACCTAAAATAATGCCACAATGCAGAAAATCTGAACTTTTACAAACGTTAGTTCTGTGTGTGTGTGTGTTTTAATTTATTCATTCATTTTCTTGTTGGCTTAGTCCCTTTATATATATATATATATATATATATATATATATATATATATATATATATATATATATAATAAAAATTAAATATAGTTATTTTTGATTATTATTTTGGGCCTATATTTAAATGAATCCCTGAAAATAATGTCACAATGCTGAACATCTAGGCAGTCTGTTTATAAATTGCTAATTTCATAAGCCAATTTTGTGTTTGTGTGCATGCATGTGTGTGTGCGTGTGTGTGTGTGTGTGTGTGTGTGTGTGTGCGTGCGTGTGCGTGCGTGTGTTGTGAGCTGGACATGTTCTTGGGTTTTGTGAGTTTCGTCTGTTTTGTTTCAGCTGAAGTGTTTGTTGCCTTAACTTTAGTTGTGTTATTGGTTTTCTATGGATGGCAGTGGTTTCTATGCATCTGACCTCAGATCAGCTCCACATGTAAGTAAGTGTGTGTGTGTGTGTGTGTGTGTTTTGTGTTGTTTTATTCACCAAACAGAAGAGGCTTAGTGGATCAGACTGTGTGTGTATATGTGTATGCGTGCAGGTGTGTGTGTGTGAGATATTAGCCGTTAGCCTCTCCAGTGTTTCCATCCTGTACATTGTGTAAATACTGACTTATATAAAGTTCTGCGTTTTAAAGTTGTTTCTTAAATGCTGTTGTAAAGGTATATCAGATTTTAGAGAGAAACCCCATATCTTCACCAGTACAGAGTCAATGTCACGATGCAAAAAACCCTAAACACGTCATATTTGACTTTCAGATTGTCATGTGCTTTTATTAAATTACAAACACATGAAACGTTGTGCGCATCTTCATTTATTTATTTATTTATTTATTATGTTTGTGCACCAGAAGGCATGTTTACAATGAGTTACGGGATATGACGTGTCTATTAAACATTATTTGGGCTTCTGAACTTTCATTAAGGGTGCATATGTAGTGTGCATTGATGCAGCCTGGTTTTCTCTGTGCATTGTGGGATTGTCAGGCCATGACTGTTTCAGTGCACTGAAAGACTTTAGCGATTTGAGACCACACTTAAAATGCTGATCGAGACGCACCTCTAGAGACCATTACAGTAATAGAGACAAGATTATAGAAAGATGTGTATAAATCACAAAGACAGAAAAGATTTGATCTTTGAGATCTGCTGGAAAACACTAGATTTAATGACCAAATGATCTGTTTATTCAGCTTATAATCACCCTCTGTTAAACACACTTTACAGAGGGCTTCACAAATGGTTTTAAAAGACCAAAATCCAGAACAGGAGAGCCACAGACACCCCATTGAGTAAATAATATGACTCCTGTCTGCTTCTCATTGAACTTTAAAATATTGTCTGTCGTTCAGGCTTTAACTTCAACATTTCAAGCCAATATATAAATGGTCTTATAGAATTGGCTCTGTAAAAATGAGTTGACTTGACTCAAAATAAGTGACTAAACTGGCCATAAGGTCTGTGGTGCCTGTCGGAGAGGTAATCCACAAAGGTGGTGATGAACACCAGAAGTAAGCCATGCCGTCAAGCTGAAGCAGGAGTCCTCCCAGGTGTGGTTGACCTGCGGGACTCCTGAAGCAGCTGATGAATATGAAAAGCCAAGCGTGCTGCAGCTGAGGAGCTCGGGCATCTGTTTCAAATACCTCCTAGGATGTCAAGACACATGGAGATCAGGTTAGTGCTGGATCAGTTTATACAGTAGTCAGATGCCTCCTTGATTTCTACCTGGGGAGGTGATCCAGGTTTGTGGCACCGGGAGGAGGCCTCAGGGAAGACCCAGGACACACTCCGGAAAAGAGGATTTAAATGTTCACTAACCTGTATGTACAGCATGTAGAGCTCTGGGCTTGTCAGAAGACAACATTATCTATTTATTATTTACTGATGTGTGTTTTTAAAGGTAAACGAAGGTTCTACAGTGTGTTGTTATTTGCAGAGCTTCTTAATTTTCTAGAAGAAAAACCCACTGCAAGTCATGAAAGAGGAAAATAACGCAAAAACAACACAAGTAACGCAACTAGTCACTCTATATCCTAATGCAGGGGTCACCAAACTTGTTCCTGGAGGGCCGGTGTCCTGCAGATTTTAACTCCAACTCTAATCAAACACACCTGAACAAGCTAATCAAGCTCTAACTTGGTATACTTGAAACATCCAGGCAGGTGTGTTGAGGCAAGTTGGAGCTAAACCCTGCAGGACACCGGCCCTCCAGGACTGAGATTGGTGACCCCTGTCCTAATGCATTAATTTCAGAAGTAACGTTCCCCAACACTGGCCAATGCAATGCTGCAGATTTAAGATCCAGATGTTCTGCTCTACAGTGTCAAGTGCACAAGAACAGCTTAGACACCAGAGCCAGTATCAAACAGCAGACCAGCATGAGCGTCTCTGTGAGGTGTATCTGGATTTAAAACCAGATTTAATACCTCATGTAGACCATTTAAATTAAAAAAGAAGAAGAGTACAGCTGCGTGAACACAACTTTCTCTAGCACCTTTGAAAGAAACTGAAGTTTAGAGATGGGCCTGTAATTTACAAAAACAAACAAGTCCACATTATTTACAACTGAATGCTTATTTACCTGTCCTGATGCCAAGCTGCTACACTGCTGTTATTACCTTGAGTTTTAGTCCTGTTTCTAGTTCTAGTGAAGTCATTCAGCGGAGTGATATGGAGCTGTAATGCATTTAAAACCTGCCGGAACTACTTTAGCTGTGCTTTTATCTGATAAGAACCAAACACCTTGGTGACCACCATCAGCCAATCAGAATCCAGCATTCAGCAGAGCTGTAGCATCCGTTCAGATGAATGTTTTTATTGTGTTTATTGTTCTCTGATGAACACTAGATGGAGTCACAAACACAGTCATGTTCTCATTTGTATGTGAACTCTTGCTAAATCAGAAAACTGTAGCATAACTGTTACATATTTTGTAATATATGCTGGAGGTAAATATTCCGTGCAACATTCCATGAAAACGGTCTGGTCTCAGTCGACAGGACGGTTTACGACTCCTGGCTCCACAAAGTCTGGGTAACTGGAGAGATAAGCCTATATCTTTAAAGACATTCCTGCCCAAATACACACACACACACTCAACTCCCCACACCCACAGGACACTAGTCTAAAGAAACATCGACTGAGAAACCAGGGACCAGCACAGAACTAAAATGTTATGTTTGCAAACTTTGTATCTCATTTCTGACTTTTCTTACCTGTATAACCCCTCATATTACCTGTACGTGTGGCCCCTTTAGGCCTTTTTAAAGCATAAATAATGTGAGATTGTGAAAAATCATGTTGATGTACTTTTAAACCCCCCATGTTGGGTACCGATGGGTTTCTGCTGACATTTTACAACACATGATGCATAGAGCAAGACCATAACTCGCATTGCATTATTCTTTAATTCTCTGTATTAAATGCCTGTCCGCATACTTTGGGCGGACACTTAAATTTGCATACGAGCAGCCTCGAGACAAAGGAAGGTTCGTGCGCAAACTTTCCCCTGAAATCATTGGTCAGAATGTTGAACGTGTTGTCACGTGACCCACAGGTATAACCAGACTTCTCCCCAAACATCTAAGCAGAGTAGTCCGAACAAAGAACCCATCAAAAGGTGGCCCCTTGGGCCACGCGGCTCTTCTAAGCCGCATGGACTTTTTCCCGCCACGCGTTACTTATTGTCCGACAAAGAAAACTCAGTTTAAAGTTTGCGATCGTGTTCGTCCGAACTGCATTACAAACTCCACGCATCAAGAAGGACATCAAAAGGAGTTTCATCACGACGGAAGAGAGACTAGCATAAAGAGAGAGACCTCTAGACATGAACGTCCAGGTGATTTTAAGCCTGATTTATACTTCTGCGTCAAGTGACCGGCGTAACCCACGGCGCATGCAACGCGCGTGGCTGTGCATTTATACTTCTGCTGCTGTCTCTGTCGGTCTGCATTAACACTTCCGAAACGCTAGTGGGCAGTGAGGTGTAAATGTTCCTCTGTGTCGAGTTTCTTCGCTACTGTTTTGCTTTTCCTGAACACTTCCGGGATGTACAAGTGGCTCAAACTCGCTCATTTTGAGGCAGGAACCGGCGGACGTGCAACAACTTTAACTATGAGGTAAACACAAAACAAAACTTTCCATCTGGAGCTCCTTCACGGGACTCCACACTTGTAAACAATCGCTCGCGCTATTCGCGCGGCTCTCGGTCCCGCCCAGACTCGTCAGCGCTACCAAGCCGACCAATCACAGAGCTTACGCTACGCGTCGTTGCGACGTGTAGTTACATTTTTTGAGAGGTGCACGTCAGTGACGGCGATGGCCACGGCGAAGGGCAATGCGTCAGCGCCGTAGCATACGCCGGTGTTTGACGCAGAAGTATAAATCAGCCTTTAGTTATGCGATTAAGCTGTGCCCCTTTTATCAAAAAAGGTGTTTTTGTTTGTATAATCTTGGTGGTCCTTAATGGTGCGTGTGGAACTGAAAGTTTTGTCACTCTTTTACCTGAAATCTCTTATTTCCTCGCTTTACTATTTCTCTTTGTTGTTACAAGTTCTATAGACCCGGTATCTCCACGTGGTTTACCTTTGTTCTGTTTAGTGTGTGTTTGTGCGTTTGTTCGTTATCTGTCTGACTAGTCAATAAATCCCATTATAATCAAATGAATTGTATTGTTTGCCTAACGAGAAAATGTCACTGAAATACAGATTCCCCTGCCTAGCTGTTATAAGTTGTTTAAAACTTATAAATGATTATCTACTTCACAAGAAGTAGCAATTAAATTCCCTTTTTCTACATGAATAGATCATTACCGTGTCTGCTCGGAAAAGCGGCGGCTCTGCTTGTGTTTGTTTGGTCAAGTTAACAATAAATTGATCCAGAATATCAATGATTAATAATAATTCGTTATTGTTGATAACTAACATTCATAATCTGAGAGTCCGCTTGGTCGAGCGGGCAGGATCAGATACAATCATATGTTTGTTTGACCAGATTGACTGAAGCTTAAGCCGGAATATTAATAATTAAGAATAAACCGTTATGTTGATTATTAATATCCATAAAATTAGCTAATTTCTGTTACAAAACACTGACACTCTTTATAGAAGCCATATTATTTTTCATTTGATTATAACGTTTAGTTGTATACTGATTAGTTTGGGTTTCACAGTGACGCTTTATGTTTTGGTCATGTGGGCATAACTGGCACCTGCTAGAACATATAAAGCGCGTGCACAATCACACAGGTGAGGAGGAGAGAAGGAGAGTGGGGTAGCCGTATTTTTTGTTGACCGCAAAAACGGCATCGCAACGGCACACGCAACAACAATCACACCAACGCAATAATGGCTCCATACAGAACAGGTATTCAACCACACAAATTGCTGTATTGTTTGTCATGCTTCAAGTTTACATAAAGTTTTCCTTATAACATCTTGGGCTCAGTGTGTCTGTCAAACCCACCAGAGCGTCACAAATACAAAGGACCCTCACTGCCTCTCTAGCGACTGAAAGGAGGCGTCAGGAAGTCGCAATATACTTAAATAGAGATCCATTAAGTAAATACTCAGCAAGTGTAGAGATTGATGTGAGGATGCTGTGATGATGCATTACAGCTGTAAACACTTCATTTCACATCACTGTAGCTTAAGTTAAAACAAACACCATTGTATAATATGCATACAGTACAAACATACTAAAAGCAAAGGACAACTGATCTCTGTGCATTTGAACAGTGGAGACCACTTCAGTACTGAGACATTCAGTTCTTCACAGAGTAATTGATTCAGTCTATTATTTAATCACAGTAATATGACATGAAATCACAGTAAACATGGTGAAATATGTCACCTTCACTATAGCTGCCTGTAGGCATTACTCACAGTACAGCACAGAGACGTGTTGTTACTCTTCTCTCATTCATTTGTGCAAAATGTGTAGGATTCACCAATAGTGGATTATGTTTTGGTTACAGTAATATTACAGTCCATGTTCAGTCAATGTTCATCACATTCAAGCATTATTTTACAGTAATATTGGATTCAGTTGACTGTAAATGATGCATTTCCTTCAGCTTAAGCAGGGGTCTCGGTCCTGGAGGGCCGGTGTCCTGCAACTTTTAGCTCCAACCCCAATCAGACACACCTGGGCTAGCTAATCAAGCTCTCACTAGACTTTCCAGAAACATCCTTGCAGGTGTGTTGAGGCAAGTTGGAGCTAAAATCTGCAGGACACCAGACCTCCAGGAACGAGTTTGGACACCTCTGGCTTAAGGGAAGTGTATGGGAATGCCTGAAGTGACCCAGCCTAATGAATAGATTTGGAAAAGAAAATTAAATGTCACTGTCCCCAGCCCTAACATTACTGATAATTCAACACATTTTAAACATTGAGTGTTGTCACAGATACATTAATTGGCACAGTTTGAAAAGTATTATTAATGCTTTGCATGCAAATATTAATTTAATATAATACACAATACTAACAATCAGAAAAGGTCAAAATACACAATGTCTATTGTTCCAGGGTCGTGCAGTCATGAGCAGAGTTTCCATCAGCTTGTGTCAATGCACATTTTGAGTTATCGCATCAGAAACAAGTGATGGAAATGGCTGATTTGTGGGCAGACCTGCTAGGTAAAAAGTAAATGAGCCGTAATGGCGGCTACACTGGCTTCTCCATTGAAATGCAGCACAATCTGCTCATATCTCATTCTGTTTCAAACTATCAATATTTGTATCACACATCGGCAGAACCAAGCAGAGATATGATTATGAAATAATTAAAAAAAAAGAGAAATCACTAAGCCTGTAAGTTGGTGGTCAGCGAGAGACAGTATTTTTACCCCACGATGCGGCATTTCCCAAACTGCTGTTACGTCATGTCACAACTATTAATCATCAGCTAGCTCTCTGCAACTTACTCTATGGTCAGCACCTGGATGGGATAAGCTAGGCCTGCTAGAGGTGCTCAACATGCGATCACTGTGGGTCCTAACGCCCCAGTGAAGTGATGGTCCTAATGCTGTCAGTGTACTCTACAAATGCTATATTGTGCTTAAACTTCATACTTTTAGTAAACTCGCCGACAGTATAGCGACTTGCCTTTAAGTTAAGACATTAAACTGAGGTCCTGACAGTAATAATCTCAGTATATCCTTCATAAAGAGTCGGGGCATAACCCTGCTTTTCCTGGCCAAATTGACCTACTGGTTTCTGTCGAAGCATCTCTATATGATAACTGGCTTCATTAAACTCCTCTCCACCAATAATCTAGTGCAATATGGCAGCTATTGTGCTGACCAACTGGATGCTGAAGACTGGTGATGGTTGAAGAGATTCCCCCAATATCTATTGACCTTATTCTAGAATGTGGTTGTGCGGCTGTTTCTGCAATGGTGTTAGAACTTCCGATTCTGTTGCCAATGGGAGAAATGACTAGGAATAATAAACAGCAGAAAACAGTCGAACTACTCGCTCTACAAACAAGTGTGCATGACTATACAGACCAAGCAGAATAATATAATGAGGAAATATCAGTTTGGCATCATCAATCAGCAGCACAAGCTGTTTTATCATCTAAAAATGAATGAAAGTGGATGAGAGCAGAAGTCTCCAGCCAAAAGATTCAAATGGCTGCGCCCGCTCGTACGCAAAGAATACGGTGAATAAAGTGCTTTGAGTACCCAGAAGAGCACTACATAAATGTAAGGAATTATTATTCATTCTTTCGTTCATTCTTTCGTTTTATTTTTGGCTTATTCCCTTTATTGGCGACAGTGTTTCCCACTGTGTCGCCCCTAACAAGACCCAACCCTGCTTAACTTCTGAGATCAGACGAGATCAGGCATGACCAGGGTGGTGTGGCCATAAGCAAAATTATTATTATTAATATTAATTTAAATAACTGGAGATGGAAACACATTTCCCTAATAATATCTGATGTAGCGAGCATTACAACACCCTTATGTTAACTGTTTCCTGCTGTTATTAATACTGTAGTCTGTTGCTCAACCAACTGGATGGTAATTTTTTCCATCACGCTTTGATTGAGCCCCAGCTAGTGTATGTGTAAAGAGACATTCAGGTTTGTTTCTGTTAGTTCTGTGTCAGTCAGTCAGGCGTCTGTGCTTCAGTTATTCAGTAAAGGTACAGTGACCCCTGCAGGTGAATCTTCCTCTACTGGACAGTCTACTATTTTGAGTGGACATATGTCGCCTACACCAGGATTAAACAGAGGAACGATTGAGTCAGAGAATCTAGTGTGCATGGTCAGGAGATGTTTGCTCTCCTTAACACTGTAAAACTGCAGCAGACCCTCATCATAATCTAGCAGAACTCCCAGTCGCTCAGGTCTCGGCGTCACAGACAGATATATTGGGGTTTCTGTGTTTGGGTAAAAGCCATTTTCCCCATCTGAACACAGAAACCAGAAACCGCATGATGGAGTTACAGCAGATCTGTCTTTTCCACAGTGATTTCCATGTTTCGCCACACCAATTAACCAGTAGTTTTTAGCAGGTGTATTTTCTCGTGCCAGCTCTACCTCCCAGTAGTGTCGTCCAGAGGTAAATCGTTGAGCTCCAAATGCACATAACTGATATGGAAACCCCTCTGCAGTGTGATGATACTCTGGACTGTCCCTCACACATTTACAGTCAGCCGTAACCTTCAGATCTGGAGATATATTCTCACGATCAATAGTGATCTGCTCTGTGAGGAAAATAAATAAACAGCAGTTATTAATCCTGATAGACACGAGATCATATTCACAGACGTCCATCTATAACCGAGATGTCTTACCTGCATGTTTCCTCAGGTCTTCTATATTTATGTTTACTGGAACTAAAATAAAAGGAAAGATGTTAATAATTTAATAAAAGAGAAAAATACAGATCTCAATTATTTTATTGACATTAGTCATGCATAAAGCAAGGAAAATGACAACATGTGTTCCTGTTCTATTATTTTATGGCCTGTTGTGAGTCTTGATTCTGGCTGGTGGATGTGCATTACATTTGTTTAAAGCACCGGCAGATCCAGTAAGTTTTGATTGCAGTTAGAAATGAGTGCATTTCCCCCAAACAGAACTAGCAACCATTACTTCCATCATTACTCTATAGTGCGATCGCACGCTGTTGAGCTCATTGGTAAACTAGTAGATGCGCGAGCTGGAGAGAGAGAAACTTAATAGTTTTTCGTTGATAATCTTAGGTTTTCTCCTAATGTCTTTAAACTTATTCTTATGCCAAAACAAATATATATTTGACTGCAAATGAGACTTCTGAAGTAGGATATGGTTGCATTCTCTTCAAACAGCGGCTCACTTGCTGCACCGATGAGTTAATGTGATTTATATAATATTCAGCTTTATGTGTGGTTTATTACATGTGTATAGTCTTTAATGTGTTTTACACTTTTTAATATAGATTTTATTCTATTTAAAGCAACATTTAAGGATACAGCTAAGCCTAGATGCGCTGAATGATTGATAATTTTCGCTTGAACTGCATTGCTTTATAATTATGTTATTGGACATATATGTTCATTACTTTCTATGTTCTATAATATTTGTTGAATTATTTTTTTAACAAAGCAAAAGCACATATACAATCTGTAGTTGGATTGGGGAAAGCAATCAGTCTATAATTTCATTAGTCAATGCATAAAGCAGCCTTTTCATTAAGCATGTTTAATTGAAGTGGTCCTTTCATTGCTATTTTTATTTATTTATTTGGTATATTATGAAAACTGCACTAGCTTTTGTAGTATCTGAATAGATTAAAAGATCAGAAACACCGGCTCTTAAATGTCTGTCATTTACATATTTACATGCATGCTCATCATCATCTGATGTCCATGCTTTCTCTCTCTCTCAATGCAGGGACTAGGAGATTTAACATGTTACAAATTAAGAAAATACAGTTAAATATTCTGCGACAAGGAGCAAAACTAATTTTATAAGTTAGCAGAAGGATTTTAAATGCACTCCGCTGCATGTCGGCTGGTTCTTTGCCTCTATGTAATGCATATAAAGCCCTTTAATGCGTGCAATCCATTGATTAACCCTTACATATTTCATGGTCTGTTGAAATTCTTGATTCTGATTGGCTGGAAGATATGCAGCAAATTCACACCATCCGTTTTAATCACAGGACTTCCCCTAAACCTCCTCCTTCTTCTCCTCCTGCTGTGATGTCTGACTGTTGTAGCTGTGTAATTACTCTGATCATTCAGCGGAGTGATCTGGAGCTGTAATGTGCTCTAAACCTGCCGGAACTACTTCAGCTGTGTCTTTATCTGACAAAAACCAAGTACCTGAGAGTGACCAGCAGCCAATCAGAATCCAGCATTCAGCAGACCCACTTTATTCACCGTATTCTTTGCGTACAAGTGGGCGCAGCCATTTAAATCTTTTGGCTGGAGACTTCTGCTCTCATTCACTTCCATTCATTTTTAGACATTAAAAACAGCTGGTTTTGCTGCTTGATGTTGCAAACTGATATTTTCCTAATATATTATTCTGCTTTGTCTCTATAGTCATGCACACACGTGTTTGTAGAGCGAGTTTGACCGTGTTCTGCAGTTTATTATTATTATTCATTTCTCTTATAGGCAGCTGAATCGGAAGTTCTAAAACAATCACAGAAACGAGCACCTGTCAAAGCACAAGATTCTATTTATGCGGATTAAATTATTTGTTATAATAAAAATACAAACTAGAAGCATTTTCACTTGTGTTCTCAGCCATCTGGACTCCTATGTATCCTGTTATAGTCAACGTTTATGACTTTATTTGTGTGCACGTGTGTATAAAAGTAAAGTAAGTGACAGTCAATTTAAAAAAAAGTAGCGTTAGGGGTGCAAACACACATCTTTACACACCTTTTCTCTCCTCCACAGGTCCATTCTCACAGTCTGAAAATAGAGAAAACGTTATTGTCAGGAGTCACTCATTACCAGACTGATTAAAGCAGTGCTGCTCAACCCCTGTTCCTGGAGATCCACCTTCCTAAAGCTGCGGTCACACTGCACATTTCTCCCCATAGACTTCCATTTATACGCACACGAATGCATAAGACCGGAAACGCAAGGTCATGTGGCAAGTTCCGCAGGTCGCTGTGGTGCAAAGTTCCAGCTTGGTGAACTCTGACCTAAGAAATCACATCACTTGACTGCGTGAGACCAATCGAGGATCAAAACATGTGCTCTCTGAACGGAAATGTAAAACATGGAGCAATCGCTCACTTTATTAATGTCTAATCATCTTGTTTAATCCTGCCCCTTTTCACAGCGCCGCATGACAAGATTTCCGCATTACCAAACTCGTGTGATCGCAGCTTTAAGAGTTCAACTCCAACCCTGATCAAACACACATGAACCGATTTATTAGGACCTGAACAGCAGAGACCCCTGGTTTACAGCAATACCTGAAAGACTGACCTAAACCACGTTAAATTACACCTTAAAACATTCAGGCTGAGAGCAAATCTCTGTCACAGACTTCTCTAATAGTTAGATTCTGATTTCTTCTTTAATTCGGAGGTGATGGTTACACAAGGAAGGAGTCCAGCTCGTGTGTAAAAGTACTGCTTTTATGTTGTTAACTCATGCCATTATTTTATGAGGTCATTTATTCATTCATTTATTTATTTTCTGCCGGTTTTCCGGCGCCGGGTCGCGGGGGCAGCAGTCTTAGGACAGAACCCCAGACTTCCCTCTCCCCAAACACTTCCTACAGCTCCTCCAGGGGGATCCCGAGGTGTTCCCAGGCCAGCCGAGAGACATGGTTCCTTCAGCGTGTCTTCCCCAAGGCCTCCTCCCGGTGGGACATGGCTGGAACACCTCCCTAGGTAGGCGTTCAGGAGGCATCCGAAACAGATTCCCAAGCCACCTCAGCTGACTTCTCTCAATGTGAAGGAGCAGCTGCTCTACTCTGAGCTCCTCCCGGGTGTCAGAGCTCCTCACCCTGTCTATAAGAGGGGCACTCTCCTGCCACTGAGGAGGAAACTCATTTCGGCCGCTTGTATCCAAGATCTTGTCCTTTGACTATAGGTGAGAGTAGAAACGTAGATTGAGCGGTAAATCGAGAGTTTTGCCTTTCAGTTCAGCTCCTTCTTTACCAAAACGGACCAGTACATCCACCGCATTACTGCTGCCTCTGCACCGATCCGCCTGTCAATCTATGCTCCATCCTTCCCCCACTCGTAAACAAAACCCCAAGATACTTAAACTCCTCCACCTGGGGTAAGGACACATTTATTTATCTTATAACAGAACCTCTGCCTTATTCTGAGCCAGCTCATAACTGTGTTTAGATCACAGGTGCCAAACTCAGTTCCTGGAGCGCTGCAGAGTTTAGTTCCAGCCCTGCTTCAACACTAAAGCTGTGGTCACACTAGTGTTTGAGCATGTGAAATTCTACGGTACAGCGCTGTGAAAAGGGGCAGGATTAAACAAGATGATTAGACATTAATAAAGTGAGTGATTGCTCCATATTTTACATTTCTCTTCAGAGAGGTCAAGTTTTGATCCTCGATTGGTCTCACACAGTCAAGTGATGTGATTTCGCAGGTCACCAAGCTTGAACATTGCAATGCAGCGATCTGCAAAACTTGATGCACAAGCTTGTGTTTCCGGTCTGACGCATTCCCGTGCGTATGAATGGAAGTCTATGGGGAGAAAAGTCTAGTGTGACCGCAGCTTTACCTGCAGGTCTCGAACATGCCTAAAGGACTTGAGTTTGATCAGGTGTGTTTAACTAAATCCGTGTTGGAGTTAACTGTGCAGAGCTGCAGCCCTCCAGGATCTGAGCTTGACACCTGTGGTTTAGATGTTAAGTGAGAAATAACGCTCACCTGTTCCAGCTTGTTTCTTTCCTAAAAAACAAACAGAAAATGTCATGAGATGGCATTGTTGGAAGTATAAACAGTGGACTCTGAAAGAATGAGCCCCAAGAAGTTGTGGCTTACAGTCGCTTTAAATAAGTTAAGAGCAGAGCTGAGCTGAAGCAGAGTATAAATTCACTGTTAACCACGGCTTCACAGGGACTATTGGTTCAATAAAAATAACCAAATTGGTTTCCAGTTCCATTTTCATAGCAAGGTTTCACAAGTGTATTGTACAACAGCTTTACATGCAGCTCAGCCAATCAGAACCAAGAACTGGAATATTCTGTTTATAATAAATGTTGTAAACCAAACCAACCTGCTGGTTTGCTTCTGTATTTGTAGAGGATCAGTGCAGCCAAACCCAGTAGAGCACAGATGATAACAGTGATAAACAGAGCCTTCCATGGGTCTGAGGAATCTGACAAAGAGAAATCAGATTAATTTCAACAACTTCAGCTATATCAATCAGTCAAATAAAGTAGAAAAATTTAAGTTGCTTTAAAAATGTCATTTTCATTTGAAACAGGATATTCTAAGAAGAAAATTATACATACAGCACACAAGTATTGCACTGGGGCCTGTTTCAGAAAGGAGGTTAAGTGAAAACTCAGAGTATTTTAACCCTTGACGCAGCTTCTTCTACCACAGTAAATTCTGTTTTTACTGTTGATATTTGGTGCCAGTTTAATCAGGAAGTGACAATTTTTTTCTCTTTGACTCGTTGGATGGAATTTTATTCGCATCTTTTATGCAATATTCCAGTTTTGCACATACATTTATGTAATATATTTGGATGGAAACATAGCTATTGCCTACATTTTAGTCACACACAGAAGAACTGTACGAGAATGGCTTATCCTTTTTAAATAAATAATTAAATTAAATTCACCTTCGACATGCACTGTAACTAGATTAATGGGATTATTATTCTTTCTAAAAATTATTTTTAGTACTGCTTACCTTCTAAATGTAATATTAACCTCTATCACTTGATCAATAAAAAAGGCAGACACACAAGTGCACTGTTAAATCATTTAAAACTAATAAATGTATAAAAAACTTTAGAAAAAAATATAAACGTCACAAATTACATTACTTATTTTATTATACTTAAATATTTAAATACTTAAAAAGTGAAATTAGGCATTAACTTGAGCAGCTGTTTTCCCACGCTAACTGTCTCTTCTTCACTGATGGTTGCTTCTTTTCAAATATATACGCTCATATTTGCTATAACTTTGCATGAGAACATCAAGTTCAGCCGGAGAAAGAAATGCTGATCTCTTTTATAAGATATTGCCATAGTCACTCGTAATGTCTGCGCTCCATTGATAATGGCTTTTTAAAGTCACGGTGCGCGCGCTTAACTCTGAGTTGGTCTACTCGAAGTTGATTGACCCAACTCAGATCAGCTGTTCTGAAACCGAAAACTCAGAGTTTTTAATCTCTCGGTTAATCAACTCAGAGTTCAAGTTTAAACTCTGAGTTGTTTGAACCTCCTTACTGAAACAGGCCCCAGGTGTGTCCTAGGCTAGCCTAAATAAAACACTACTCTAAAATGTGCAGTTTCTCATGGATGGAGATGAGGGATTGATACAACACATCTTCTCCGTATCGTGTCAGTCAGGTTGTTTGATTGTGACCCGTGTAATGTCGGTCCACTCCTAATCATTGGCTTTGTGAAGTTGCAGGATATTGGCCAGAAGTGGAACACGCTGTCCTATATGCCGAATCAGAGCATCCCAAACATGCTCAATAGGTGACATGCTGATTAGACTTGCTCATCCTACATCTTGATATGCCACACCTGTGAGGTGGATGGATTATCTTGGCACTGTTCATTAACACACATTTAAACAAATGTGTGAACAATAATTGAGAGAAATGAGCATTTTGTGTACAAAAAGAGTTTTAGATCTTTCAGTTCAGCTATTGATAATCAACTGTTGCATGTGTATTTTGAGTAGATATTCTGTATACAAGTTTGTATATTTGTGTGTTTAAGAATTAATTGACAACAGGCCATTGATTTATTAGATAATAATTACACCTCAGCTGTGGGTTATTTTCTAATACCTCGACAGCCCAGAGTGCATCATTCTGCTTATACTCTGGTTCACACATCTCTAGCCACTGCTCCTCTGTGTGATTACTTCATATGTCAAGTGTCTTTAATCATGAAATGTACATTGCCTAACCTGAGGAGATTATGCCCTGTATGTCCACCTTTCCCTCTTTGGACTCTCCAGTTGTGGTGGACACGGAGCAGGAGACCAGCTGAGCGTCTGATGGAGAGACGGTGGTCCAGCTGTGGACAGAGAATAACCCGTCTGCTGCCCGATGATGAGACACTGCTGCAGGACGCAGAGTCTTTCCCTGGTCTGATGTCCACGTGATGTTTGGCTCGGGGTACCAGCCGCTGGAGCTACAGCTGACGTTCAGCCGGCCGTCATCCAGAGGCCTGGGGAAGAGGACAGGAGCAGACCCTGGAGCTGGACCACCAGAGACAGACCATCAGACCAGCACAAACACACAAACACTTCAGTAAACACATCACTAGCGGACAGCAGAAGGCGGCTTGATTATTTTAAAGGAGCAATTCACTTCCAGAATGAAATGTCCTCACTTCCCTCTTCTGCTAAACACCACAGATTTATTTTCTTCTTCTTCAAGATGTCACTGTTGGGTTGTAGAGAATCAGCTGGAAGAGGAGCTGAATGTTGCTCAGTCATTCTGTAAGTGAACTACTCCTTCAATTGTGGAGGGATTATGGTGTTAAACGCTGGGTTTGACTGACCTGTGGCTTTGAGCTCCAGCTCTGCACTGTCATATCCATTGTCTCCACTGACGTAGCAGTGAAATAAAGCTTCATCCTGAATGGTGATCGTCTCCAGCTGCAGAGACACATCTCCACCCTTCAGTCCTCCAGACAGATCTGAGAGTGGTGTCAGAGAGCTGCGGTTCCTGAAGGTCTCCTCCTGCTCGTCTTGTATATTCCCATGTCGGTATAAGAGTACAGTGTTGCTGAACTGCCCATGACGGTACCAGCGGATCTCCAGAGCTTCAGCATTCTGGGCCGGAGAGATCCAGCAGGGCAGAATCACTGTGGAGCCCACATGAGCCACTACAGGACCAGGAGGAACCTTGACGGTGAACGACACTGATGGACAAACACACAGCGGTCAGTCTGCATCTACAGCCTCAGAGATCACACATCTACACCAGCATGTCCTTTGTTAGAAAAAGACACATGCATGTGCAAAGATTCATCCACTATTACATTTCGTAATGTTAAGCACATGGATCTCACTTTTTCTTGCCCAGTTTCTGGTCTCTCTGTCACTAACTCTGCTGAGCACTACAACTCCATGTTGTCTTCCCTGCTTGGTGAGTTTTCATGTTTTTATGAATTAATTACTTTTAAGAAACCCTGTCATGGTAAACTGCCGATTTAGGTTTACAGAAATTTGCAAGGTCAGGGAGGACAAGCACTGGTCCAAACACTGGTCCACTCAGACCTGGTTTCCAGATCTTAGTCTCCTCGTGAAGGACCCTTCCTGGGCATTCCTCTGAGGAAGAACCTTCTGTCTCAGGGATGTGGCACCATCTGGCACCCGTGCCCAGATCTCTGGAACCTTTGTGTGCTCCATTTGTAACCCACCAGTCCTACACAACCCAATCTCTCTGAACTGAGATTGAACAAGTGATTCTTAGCATGGGAGTCGGCTGCTCTAACAAGGAGGCTAAAGACTTTGGTCAGGCTATATCTGCACAGCACTTTACTGGCTGGCCTCTGTTACACATATATGGGGCACCAAAGACTCAGGTGAGCTGACCATAGGTTAACACCATCACTCAGGCTAGCACCCTTCCATGAGGCGTGACTGATGTGCTTCTTGCCAAGAAGACCCTTGAATTTGCCTGATTGGAGTCATTCCCTTTCTCTAGGATAAGCTGGAGCAAAAGCTGTCACCCTCTACACCAGTGGTCACCAAACTTGTTCCAGGAGGGAAAGGGTCCTGCAAGCTAATCAAGCTCTTACTAGGTTTACTTAAAACATCAAAGCAGGTGTGTTGAGGCAAGTTGGAGCTAAATCCTGCAGGGACACCGGCCCTCCAGGGCTGAGATTGGTGACCCCTGCTCTAAAGGTTCACAATGCTGCCATCTCTGCTCAATACGAAGCAGTGGATTGCAGGACGCTTGGGAAGCATGACCTGATCACACCTTAGAGGTGCTAGGAAACTAAATGAGGACACACTCACGCTATACTATCCAAAACAGGCCGGTTTCTGGATCGTTTGAGAAGTGCGAGTGCTCTGAATTGGATCAGGTGCGGTTTAGTTGGCCGGCCCTGGCCTGGTTGAAAGAAGTGTGCCAGAGCAGTTCACTTGCGCTTGGACGCGGTACGCTTGTAGTGTGAGTGCAAAGTGCACCTGAGCCCAAAACTGAAGACAAGATGTGACTTTCAAGGCACTGTTTCATATGTGTTTACTAATCATTCTTACTGTTCAGTGAACGCAAACTGCAGTAGATTATTAAAGACACAAACCCCTCACTGCACAACAGCTACACCTTCAGCAAACCTCCTCATACCTGCAGCCCGAGGCCTTTATTGTTGTTTATGTGCGTCAGCGGTGGCTGATCTGTTTGGTGAAATATTTGTCTGCGTGTCACTGTGTTACTGAACAGCACAATATCCATGACGTAAGCTTGCCCAGGCCCGAATGTAATGCGAGTGCGTGCCGTCGGGTAGATGGAAGGGGGGACAAGCGTGCTTCTGCCCGGTTCAAGGCAACTGTACATAGTGTGAGTACACCCTCAGTTGCACACACATCTTGTGTTTTTTGGGGATCTCTATGAAGTCTTGGGGATATTGCACAAAAACCCCTTAAAACCACTCAACTCAGTGTCTTCAAAGTTTTTGTCACTAAAGACGGCTCTGCTGATTGCTCTGGCTTCAATCATGAGGGCCAGGGACCTGGAGATGTTTTCAGTCAACAAACAGAGTCTGGAATTTGGACCACACTAACAATTGTATTGTCCTGAGACCCTAACCTGGCTATGTGCCCAAGGTTCCCACAACTCCCACCCCCAAGAATCAGGTAGTGAACCTGCAAGCACTGTCTGTGGAGGAGGCAGATCCAGCCCTTCCCAGCTATGTTCAGTTGGCACACTGCGCATTAATGTGGACAGCACACAGATCCTCTGAGCAGCTCTTCGTCTGTTTCAGTGGTTGGCAAAAGGGAGGTGGACATCAGGGTAAGTGAAATTTGAGAACTAATTATCATGAGTTAAACTGTGTTTTCTCTTATTTAGCCAAAAGAGTTATTGTTGTGCAACAGAATATAGTTGGTATTGAAGAGAGACATGCCTGAGCTGTGCTTCTACAGAGTTCATCCACAGAAAGATCAGCCAGAAAGGGGACATTTATGTGCCAAATGTTATTATCATTGACCCATAACACTGTACAGCACCTATCACTGTCAGCATGTGTGCTTTATACAGTTTATTTTCTAATATGCAGTTAAGTAAAATTAAAGTATAAACTGAAATGCAAAGTCAATATATAAACAGCAGAAGTGAACGAATAGATTTCCTGACCAGCAAATAAAATCTAAGCAAAACAAACTCTGTTGACTAAACTGCTGATCAATATCCACATGAGAGGGACATGACGGACTTAAATGAGTGAAAAACAGCGGCGGGTTCAGTATACTGATCACAAGTGCTCACATTCACAGTTTGTGATCATCTCTCTGTGTTGTTGTCATCCAGATGATTCACCATGTTAGCTTGAAACAGATGGAAATAGGAGAGGATTGTGCTGTGTTAAGGCCTCCTGCACTGCTTCATTCACACCTGACATTTCTCCAGTTGGGTTTTAAGTTTCATTCATTTTCCTTCAGCTTTAGTCCCTTTATTAATCAGCGGTCACCACAGCGGAATGAACCGCCAATTTATCCAGCATATGTTTTACACAGGGGATGTTGTTTTTACTACAGTAAACTGTGGTGTATTATAGTATAATAAACCCATTGGTGGACTTAACCAATAAGCGAAGTAGGCAGCCTCTTAGGGCCCTGGGGAATTAGGTGACCGCGACCAATGCCTAGGAGCCTATATTGATCATGTCGCTCGTTTATACAGTTTCTATCATCTGCAAACTTCTACATCCTACAATCTGCAATATTCTGTCGTACAGCGCTGTGAAAAGGGGCAGGATTAAACAAGATGATTAGACATTAAGCGAGCGATTGCTCCATGTTTTACATTTCTGTTCAGAGAGCTCATGTTTCGATCCTCAATTGGTCTCGTCAATCTCACTTGCTGGTCAGAGTTCACCAAGCTTGAACTTTCCAACACAGTGAACTGCGAAACTTGTCGCACGAGCCTGCGTTTCCAGTCTGATGCATTCACAAGCATATGAATAGAAGTCTATAGAGAGAAGAGTCCAGTGTGAGCGCAGCTTTACTAGGCTTTCTAGAAACATCCGCGCAGATGCAGTGAGACAAGCTGGAGCTAAAATCTGCAGGACACCGGCCCTACAGGACCGAGTTTGGACACCCCTGCTGCAAATAGTTTTGTAAACTTTTATTTTTAATTTTTATGAATTTATTGCTTTAAATCTTACATTAGATTCCTTTAAAATATATAAAATATACTTTAAATTATATATATATATATATATTATAAATTATATATATATATATATATATATATATATATATATATATATATATATACCCACACACATGCACACTTTTTAAACCCCTAAATAAACCCTTAAGTAGTAAAAAACTACAGTATTGGGTCGTGTGTTTATATTACTGTAGTTGTGCTTATAGTAACTATAAAATCACCACAACATATTGATTAAAGTTCTTTAATATAGTATATTTAAAACACTACAGTATTTACTATAGTATTTTTCATGTCTTGTTATTAATAAGGCAATGGCTATTTTTATAGTTTATGCAGTGAATTTATTAACACATTAAATCACTATCATTACTATGATTACACTATTATTAATGCATTACTCATGTTTAAACCATACTAATAATCTTGAATTAACCTGGTGTGATTCTGCAGTGTTTAAGGTTACACAATATCCATATTAATATAAACAAATGACCCAATACTGAGGATTTAATATAAGAGTACTATTTTATACTACAGTGCACCACAGCTTTCTTTAGTAAAAATTAATCGTATACTGCAGTGTTTATTACAGATTATTAGTTTACTGTAACACTACACTATGCTGGAGCATTCAATTAAACAGTTACAATATATACAATATACTGTATACAAGACAATACACCTGACTTGTGGTTCAGAACACTACTTGCAATATAACACAACATATGAAAGACCTGATGTCGAGCGCATCTGCTCATGTTTAGTCATTCATACAGGCAGGTAGATATGAAGCATGTCCAGACAAACACACACACACACACACACACACACACACACACACGCGAAATGAAAGACATTGGTGCAGATGTGTGTGTGGTGTCGTGTTCTTACCAGAGCAGTCTGTGAGGATATTAAGCAGCAGAAGGACGATGATCGAGCGCATTTCTGTCAAACACAAACACAAGCAATGCATTTTCCAGAAGCAGACGAGTGTCTGATCAGACTGGAGAATCACGAGGACAGAACTCACCGCAGACACACACTCGAGCTCCGGGAAACACGGGGAAACCCGGTACAATGATGACTGTAGATCAGCCCGAGCCCTTCAGCGCATTAATGAGCAAATATAAAGAGAAAATGGGCGAGACTCTCAATGAAGCCGTGCACTGTTGAACTTTCGCTTTTCGTCATGACGTCCCCAAACAGGTGATCAGATCATATTCATATTCACATCAGTGTTATTATTCTGCTCGGTGTGTTTAATTTGATCATCATTGCGCTGTAAACCTGTGTGTTTGGGGCTGTTTTGACTAATGGATGGTTCACACTCTCTTACATAGTGAAGACTCTATTGACACACACTGCACACACACACTCATGCACTAGGTAATGCATCCACAAACACACTGAACACACTCCAGACACTCCCATACACCTGCACACACATATGTATATACTGTATTTAACAGTGTGTATATAATAGCGGACATTCTACCAGAAGCGTACATTACCTGAAATAACAAAATACACTGAATAAACAGTATTTCATCCTAAAAATGTCTAAAAGTGGCCTGATGGCTGATTTCTGTCAGTTGTTCAGTAAAGCAGTATGTCCTTCATTTGCTTCTCAGATTTTTGTTCTTTATTAAAAACACTAAAATGCACAAACCCAGTCATTGTCCTTGTCCTCAGCCCAATTGAACCTACAGCTGCAATAGTTTTGTAGAGCTAAAACTGTTATTTAGAGCAGTGGTTCTCAAAGTGGGGGTCGGGACCCCCAGAGGGGTCGCGGGACAATGAAGGGGGGTCATCTGGTGATTTCCAAAAATCTATTTATTTTTATTAAACCATTAGAATTAACATTTTAATCCATAACCTACTAAAAAATTTGTCGTTTACAGTTACTATATACACTACTGTAAATAGTAACTTTATAAGCTTATAGTTACTAGTTCTATTGGATTGCGACCCCTCAGGTAATTACATTATATTAAAGACTCAGTAATAGTGTCAGATGCAGCAGATTGATTTTATAAGACCAGGTCAAACTTTCTGGCACATTTACAGCACCAACATACATTTAAAAAAATAATAAAATGAAGAATAGACTTTGGTTTATTGGTGTGTGTGCGCGCCATTGCATGCAAGGTTTCTGTATTTATAACCACCTCAGAGGATATTGGGGGTCGCGAGTCACTGGCATTGTTATTTTGGGGGTCGCGAGCTGAAAAGTTTGGGAACCCCTGATTTAGAGGGAAAAACACCAGAAATGGCCACATTAAGTTGTTCTTATTCACATCAATTGATTAAAAACATCAAAGTATAAATAAATCCTACAAATAAATACTACAAATTGCATTCATTCATTTATTCATTTTCTTTTCGGCTTTTAAAACCAGAGGTCGCCACAGTGGAATGAACCGCCAACTTATCAATGATATTCAGAGTTCAACGCTAAGGATTTTTTCTACTGGTCCGATCAGGCAAGTGGTTCAGATTTTTACTTAGTGGTGAAATTTTCACTGGCCCCACCAAAAAAAAAGAGAAGTTATTAGCTATTTTTTAGCCACATATTTTAAATAAAGTGTCAAAAATAAAGTCTGTAAATCTAGAATTTCAATACTTAAAAAACAATTGTAAATATAAAGTGTTATGCAAACAAAAAGAGCCGTATGGAAAATGTGGAGGCATTTTATTGCGGTTTGAAATTATTTAACAAAAGGTGGCTGACTTGTCAAACTGACGGCAAACTGCATAACATCACTTCACTTTTATTTTATCATGTTGTTTCCGTGTAAATGTCTACTTGCAAGAAGACGTAAGAAACAGACATTTTCGTTTAGCCTTATAATTTGATGATGCCGCCATGTTGCTGTTTCTACGCTGTACTGGTTGTTACCAGGTTTCAAAAAAATAGCATGGTTAAATCAATCAGATAAGACGAATTGGAAAGCAATGTTGTTAGCGACATTACAGAGAAGGTAGCATTTAAAGACTTAAAAGCACAAACTTAAAACGCACGCAATTTACAAACAGTCACAGACAATTTAAATGTGAGTGACAAGGCAGCAGTGTCCCAATCAGGCCAGTAATGATCCGGCCTACTGTCCCAAGTGTCTCTCACACTGGCCCCGGGCCATCGGGCAATCCTTATTGTTGAGCCCTGGATATGTTATGCTATTTCAGCTGCAACCCAACACTCGGAAACACCCATACACACTCATTCACTACGGCCAATTTAGCTTGTCCTATAGCGCATATGTGTGGACTGTGGGGGAAACCAGAGCACCCAACACGGGGTCTCCATGCCAACACGGGGAGAACATGCAAACTCTACACAAACACCCACTGACCCAGCTGAGACTCGAACCAGTGACCTCCTTGCTGTGAGGCGAACGTGCTAAAAATATAAATATATAATACAAATAAACGTACAATTGTCTCCGTGTTATTGTCAGTCCTGTCACATTTGCATGATGTGTGCAAAACATGTTTAAAGCTAAGACTCTGAGGTGACATCAAGGACGATCAGCTTAACATTTTTAATAAGAGAAAATGTTCATTTCTGCTAGAATGTCCCATATACCTACACCTCAGGAGTGTATTATCCTCTAATAATCCCCATCCCTGAGGTGATATTTGAGTTTCTCCTCATCTGTGAGTGTGTGTGTTCTCCTCAAGCGTCTCCTGTGTGTAACACTAGTGTCCTCCACATCTCCTCCTCCTGTTGTGATGTCTGACTGCTGTAGCTGTGTAAAAACTCTGATTATTCAGCGGAGTGATATGGAGCTGTAATGCGCTCTAACATGCCGGAACTACTTTAGCTGAGCCTTTATCTGACAATAACCAAACACCTGAGAGTGACCAGCAGCCAATCAGAATGCAGCATTCAGCAGAGCTGTGGTGTGAGTGCAGATGTTTATATCAGGCTCCAGAACACATGAGGAGGTTTGTTGTTCTCTGATGAACACTAGATGGAGACACACAGTCATGTTCTCATTTACAGTGTAGTGTGTGAACTCCTGCTGTTAAACTGTTTGTGCTGCAGAAACACTGAAACTCCTGATTAATAAGGATACATTAAGCTAATGCTCAGTGAGTGTAGAGAGATTGATGTCAGCATGTTGTGGTGATAAAATACAGCTGTAAACACTTCATTGCACATCATCGGGCCTTTAATTATAACAACAGTTTTATAATAGACATGCAAGATACAAACTGGTTATTATCAGCATTTACAAAAACATGATTCAAAAATGATCCAATCTGATATTTCATCACAGGAATATGATGAATTTTATATTTGAAAATATTCACACAATATTTCAACTCTTGTAGCTGCACTGTAAATTCTAACATGTTCAGTTTACTTAAAAAAAGTTTGGAAACGATTGCCTTATTTTTGCAATATAAACTTACAAGGAAATCTTAAGTTAAGTTTAATCATTGCCTTAAAGTAAGAAAACTAAAACTTAAAATGTAAACTAACTGTTAAAAATCAAGTAAGTTTAATAGAAAACTCTAGTGAACAAACTCGTCATTATTTCAAGAGTTCACACTTAGCTGATAATCAATAAAGCGTATTTGGCATGCTGTCCCGGGAGAGAGCCCTGAGCTCGTAATATCCTCGAGCCCGGGGCTCCCTCCCGTTAGAAGGGCGAGAGGGGAATTCGAGGTCAGGTAGGTCTCGAGAACTCCCCTGCTTGTCGCCGTGAGAAGTGTAAACTCAGGTTGTATTGGGTGATAATTTGTTTTAGTCGATTGGCTATGGTTTATGTTTTTGGACGGTGGGAGGAAACCGGGGAACCCGGGGAAAACCCACGCGAACACGGGGAGAACATGCAAACTCCACACAGAAACACCAACCAGCCCGATGGGTTGGACTAGCGGTATTCTTGCTGTGAGGCAACAGTGCTAGCCACTGGGCCACCGTGTCGCCCGATCAGAAAAAGTGGGAGGATGAAGGGGTGGAGGGGGGGAGCTTCAAGACGAAGATAACTGGAGTGGAAAACTCAGGTTATTTATAATGCTTCCGTAATCATCTAATAGGGCTGATTACGGAGCTAACAAGGAGCCAGCCGTGTTGATTATAAGCACGTGATCCTCTCGAAATTAGTTTATGAATAAACCACACTTCAAGAGTTCACACTTAGCTGATAATCAATAAAGCGTATTTGGCATGCTGTCCCGGGAGAGAGCCCTGAGCTCGTAATATCCTCGAGCCCGGGGCTCCCTCCCGTTAGAAGGGCGAGAGGGGAATTCGAGGTCAGGTAGGTCTCGAGAACTCCCCAAAAGGCAAAGGTTTTCAGCTCGGGACAGCAGCCGCGTATTGAAGTGCAACCCAAAAGGCGAGAGGTCAGTGCCATATCCGGCTGCTGAATGTAAATTGAAGTGAGATAGGTTACTGCAGGAGAAAAGTTGAAACTGATTCTTAGGGGAGGCAGAGTTGGGGAGCCTAACGGAAGAAACAAGAGTAGCAGAGGGATTTGGTGCTAGAAATAGGAAAGTAGCGGAGTAACTCAACGCTGAAAGAAGAAAAGTAGCAGAGGAACTCAACGCTGGGAAAGGGGAATGTAGTGGGGAGGGGAGAGGGGTTGTAGAGGGGGTGGAGAGAAGAGCGGAAGCATTCGACGCTGGAAGGAAGTAAAGAGGATGCGGAGGAACTCAACGCTGGAAAGGTAAAGAAAAGAAACCTATGGGGTCAACTCCGTGGGAGTTAGAGCTGTTGGATTGGACTACTACAGGAGTCTGGGAAGGGAGGGAGAGGTGGAGACTCCTGTAGGTGGTGGGCTGAGCGGGACTCCGGGGGAGTCAGAACATGGGAAGACTCCTTGGGAGTCAGATTGGTGAGTGATGTTTTTGAAATATAGAAAGAGTAGCGGAGGAAATCAATGCTGAAAATAGTAAAGTAGCGGAGAAACTCAACGCTGAAGAAAGAAAGTAGCGGAGAAACTCAACGCTGAAAAGGGGGATTGGGAGTTAAGGGTGGGGAGAGGAGAGAAGTTGTAAGAGGGGGGAGAGGAAAGAGCGGAAGCATTCGACGCTGGAAGGAAGAGAAAGAGATGCGGAGGAACTCAACGCTAGGGAATATAGGACAGGAGATGCGGAGGAACTCAACGCTAGAAGGTAGGAAAGATGCCTATTTGGCCGGGGCGAGAGAGAGAGGGGAGGGGGGACTCCGTGGGAGTCTTAGCTCTTAGGGTGACTCCGTGGGAGTTAGAGCTGAAAGATTAGGCTCCTACAGGAGTCTAAATGGGGAGGGGGTGGTGGAGACTCCTATAGGAGGTGGGCTGGGCAGGACTCCGGGGGAGTCTAAGCTTAGACTGGAAAGGTAAGAGTAGCGGAATACTCAACGCTAGAAGGAAGTGATAGTAGCGGAGCAACTCGACGCTGAAAAAGAAAAGAAGCGGAGAAACTCGACGCTGGAAAGGGGGTAGGGAGTAAAAGATATTGAGGAGGTGGGGGGAGAGTGGGAGGGGATGGAGGAAAGAGCGGAAGCATTCGACGCTTGAAGGAAGGAAAGGAGGTGCGGAGGAACTCTAACGCTTTAGAACATAGAATAGGAGATGCGGAGGAACTCAACGCTAGAAAACAAGAAAGTTGTCGATTGTGGAGGGGGGGGGGGGGGGGGTTTGGGGTAATTGATTGACTCCGGGGGAGTCAGGCCTTGAATGGTGATACTTAGGCTGAAGAGATGAGAGTAGCGGAAGAACAACACTAGAAGGAAGAGATAGTAGCGGAGCAACTCGACGCTGAAAAGAGAAAAATAGCGGAGAAACTCGACGCTGGAAAGGGGTAGGGAGTAAAAGATGTTGAGGTGGTGGGGGGAGAGTGGGAGGGGATGGAGGAAAGAGCGAAAGCATTCGACGCTTGAAGGAAGGAAAGGAGGTGCGGAGGAATTCAGCGCTAGAAAGGAGAAGAAGGAGGTGCGGAGAAACTCGACGCAGTAAGGAAGTGAAGACTGAAAAGATTTTATACTGGTAGCCTTGGGGAAAAAGTTTTGCTCCTGTTGGGGTCGGGGTTCAGGCACTCTTGGGAGAGAGATAGGGGGATATTATTTGCTGAACTGGGAGCGCTGAAAAGAGGGGGGGGGGGGGGTGGGTTGGGGAACTGGCAGAATAAATTTCTGTCCTTGTATTCAAGATAGTGGATGTCGTGAGTGCGAGCTGTGAGGATGAATTGATATCCTCTCCAAACGTATACATGCATCACGCTGAGGCTGTTACGTGTAATTGGGCTAGACGATAATAACGAGTAAACGCTTTTGTGGAGGCGTTTAACCTGTTGTGAAGTGTCAATAGTGGTATGTTGAATGGAAGTGTATGTGAGCTCAGGCAGAGCGTCACTGCTGCGACAGTGAAGCGGGGGGGAAAAGAAGCTCTGCAGCTTCACTGCTGTTGCAGAGATGTGGTGGAAGTCAATGTCGGGAGGCGGGTACACTTTCCCGAAAATGTATAACTGCTGTGCAGTGTTGGGGAGTGGGAAGGAAAGGAGCTGCGCTGTGACAGTGGTGCAATGGTAGAATAAGGCTTGGCTGAGCATCTCTGCTGTTGCAGGTACGGTGGTAGTCAGTATTGGAGCATTATAGGTGCTCCCACAAAAATATTAAATATCAGAAGGGATGTGTGGAGATGAAAGTAAGTAGGGGCTCAGGTAGAGTATCACTGCGGTTGTTGTGATGCTATGGTGAGTGAAGCTCAGCGGAGCGCTACTGCTATTGGATAGGTGCAGTAGTGATCGGTATTGGAGAGTTATGAATGCTCTCGCAAGAATAATAAATACTGTTAGTAGTGATATGTAGAGAGGAAGTGAATAAGGGCTTAGCTACAGGTGCAATGGGTGAGTATGGCACGGTGGAGCGATTCTGCTGCTGCAGAGGATCAGTATGGAGACAATGTGTGCTCCTGCAGAAGCATTTACTGCTGTATTAGTGCAGGGCAGTGTGACGAGTGTTATTGGACTTGTAAGTGTATAGAGTTTGCTTAGAGCATCCCTGCTACAGTAATAGAAAAATTTTGGCAACCCCTAAATAAGTTGGAACTGTGGTGAGTGAAAATGTATGGGTGTATGGGATAGTTTAAGTTGTCCTTATACTTAGTAACACTTAAAACATTTGAATTGTGTGAGTGGGGGAAGGGATGTCGAAAATGTATATAGGACATGCCTTGCCGAAATAATCGGTTTGCTTGCTTAATGGAGAGAGAGTGTTCCTCCAGTCAGATCAGATATGGTGAGGTGGATTGTGGGATTGCAACTGATGGTAATTCAGAGAATCTCAAAACCCGAAGACTAGTGTAAATATGGCATTATGGATGTGGGCTGTATGATTGGAAATGCATCCTTGTGTAGATTGTGATTGCATTTGGAATGGATGTGGAGTGTAATAGGTTGGATGAAGGTCAGCTTCTGGGCCGGCTGTCCTAATCTCTGGAATGAGAAACAAGAGAAAAATCAGAAATTAAATTTTACAACATGATACATGTATAGCAGACATGACAAAATTGTTTTAGCTGATATCTAATGCAAGGCATCTTAATAAGAGCATGGACAATTGTGAGCTTCGTTGTCACAGTCTGCGAGGATGATAGAGGTGGGCATTTGTTCCCCCACAGGATAGCAGGTGGATGCAGAGCTGGGGATATGGGGTGTAGCTTGTCTGGTGGTCCTAGAAATTCTTCTTGAAGATTTATTTAAATGTCCTTTTCATGCAGTCAAGCGAGAAGTTAGTTTCTTTACCATTTTCACCTCCAACCGGCGTGCCATTATAAGTTACATATGGCACTGTATATGCAAGTATGGGTCATTGACGTATTACGATTGGACTTTTGTGTTAAATTGTCACTGGTTGGGTAGTAGTCTTTACAGAAGTTAAATGCTATCAGATCTGGCAGAGGTTTTTATTTATTTTATTTATTTATTATTTTATTATTATTTATTATTATTATTAATTCATTCATTATTATTATTATTTATTTATTATATCAAATCCCAACATCAAACGCTTAATTCACTACTTAATGGAAACTGTATGAATGAAATGTTTGTTATGGGCTTTACTTAATTTGTTTAAATACATGTTAGGAATCTTAACTTCTTAAATTCTTAATCTTAACTTAATTCGCAAGCATGTCTGTCTCAGTTCATTCACGAGTCTTTTATGGCTGGGTTCATTCATGAATTGTTGAGAGGGCGGAACCATATAGAGTTTTAAAAGCGCATTGGATGAGGGCGCTGCTCCTTCGCTATTGGCTCGATGGGGCGTCAATCAAGATCGGAGGCCAAGTTTGTTTACCAGTGTTGTGTGAAGACACTGCGGCACACCAGCGACTAGTTTGGATGAAAACAGTGCGGTTCATCGACGAATCAATATGTCGTGGACTAATGTCGTGATCTTTGCAGTGATTTACTTATGGATTTGTGGACGGGCTTGAAGGGTGAGTTCTTATGAATCTTCTAATCACGCAAATCTTGTTTTTAAAAGATTTGTAAATAGGTTTAGTCTTTGATGGAGATTAGTTGTTTCCGCGATGCTTCCCCTTAAAAGCGTACTATACGTTACCGAGGGTGCACCGCTAGGAAGCAGTGAGTTAGGCTTTTGCGATGTTTTGGATCGTCGGCGCCTAGAGAGTTAGGTGGAGTTGTGGACTGCGTTTGCGTGAGGCAGTTTGAAGTGGAGGTGGAAGAGCTGGTGGGCAGCACCGGCGTTTTTGCGGGAATTCAGGCTCGATTTTGGCGAGGCTGTGGCTGAATTCTCAGGGAGAGTGGAGCTCTGGCTGGAGTTGTTGTTTGTTGTTGTTGTGTGTTCTTCCGTATCGATAGGTTAAATGGTGCGATGCTGGAGCGTTTTGTAGCGGGAAGCGAGCTTCAAGACGAAGATAACTGGAGTGGAAAACTCAGGTTATTTATAATGCTTCCGTAATCATCTAATAGGGCTGATTACGGAGCTAACAAGGAGCCAGCCGTGTTGATTATAAGCACGTGATCCTCTCGAAATTAGTTTATGAATAAACCACACTTAGTAACCTTACTTAGGGTTTTATAGTAAGATTACTTTATTAACTATTTAATGCCTAATGATGATGAAAAATGATTTTAAGCTTTATATTGATCATCATCAGAATTACAATCTGTGCATCATCATAAGCACATCACATAATATACAATTAAATATAGTGGAGCATGCAATCGTGTCATATGAGGAGTCACTGCACAGTTTCTGCACTTTGCTCACTCTGACTTTTGTTTCAGCATGATGACGTATTTTCAGCTAAAATGGAATTTTGAGTGAGGGGCGGAGCTTATTTTCAGCTCCACCTCTCATCACGTATTTACAACTGAAATGGATTATTAAGCGAGGGGCGGGGCAGATTTTTTGTGCTCCACCTCTTATGTTTTTCCAGCTTAAATGGAATATGAGTGGGGGTGGGGCTAATTTTATAGCTCCACCTCATGTATTTCCACCTGAAATGGAATATTGAGTAGATGGCGGGGCTTATTTGAGCTCCACCTCTCATGTATTTCCACCTGAAATGGAATATTGAGTAGGGGGCGGGGCTTATTTTGAGCTCCACCTCTCATGTATTTCCAGCTGAAATGGAATATTGAGTAGGGGGCGGGGTATATTTTGAGCTCCACCTCTCATCTTTCAATCACAGCAAACTAACAGTTAGAGGTATAAGCGTGGCTAAGCATATTTCGCCAAATCAGAGTCATCAGAGAAGGACTGCTGTTTTTTAGTGGATTAATTATTCATCTTTAGACTAACAATGCGCGCTAGCCTTTGATTACACATGTGAATTTTAAAATTGCACTAAAACAGTTTTTCCAAGCAATGTTGATGTTTGAAAGCACCACAAAAAACACGCCCTAACGTCAGCAAGACCACGCCCCTTTTTAATTTTTCTGCTATAGTTACTAAACACGCCTCTTACTTATGATTGGCTGCAAGTCCGACACTGGTCTAAATTGTTTTTCAAACACTGGTTAGGGGTGTGGCTAAGCATATTGCATATTTAAGCATAATTAAAAATCCCTTAATTTAGCTAAAAAGGTTTGTATATATTCACTTGAGGTGGTTTTGGCCTAATGTGAATAATGGGAGATAAAATCTGACCTATAGCAGACATTACAACACCATTACTCCATCGCCAACCTGATTTCACTAAGTAGGACACGATCCTGGATGAACATGTTGATCCTGGAACAACATTCCAATCAGCCAATCAGAATTAAGGTATACGTTTACCATTTATGCTTTTATTATAGTTTAGGCTTATAGTTAGGTTTATGCACTATGTGGGTATTATCAACTATTATTCCACTCTGATTTTGGGAATAATCTACAGTTATGGCTGGGTTTAGGGGTGGGGAACAGGTTTGGATTACATTTTCCAACAAGAATGATGTTCCAGGATCAACACAGATCCAGGATCACAGCGCACTTGGTAAAATCATGACGTGTACTACTCCATTATGTTCACCTTGTTTACACAGTCAGCAGTTCTAGCAACTGGATAGAAACAGCCAATTTGCATTTAGGATAATTGCATGGGCGTAAATCTGATTTAACAATAGGGGGGGACAATAATTATGTAATTTAGTTTGAGCATTTTTTTGAAGGGGACACAAATAATACAGCCGAATTGTACTATTAAAGATATCTCCCGCAGTTAAAAATGGTTTTATCATAATTATTATTATAGAAATCTGCTAAACAGCCACAACTCCGAAAACATTACAAAAATTGTTCACCCCCCAAGACAATTGTCATTATCCTTTCAATAAAGCACAACACCCTTACCTGACACTGTACACCTGACTCACCCTGCCCTGCCTGATCCTCAATCAGTTCTTTCTCCTCTGCCTGTGATTAATATTAGTATTTTCATAAGCACTCATTCTGAAAGCCAAATAGCCTTAATGTGTGCTTTTTTTGTACTTGGCGTTTAGCTGCACTAAAAAATGATCTTATGTCCTTTTCTCTGTCATTTTATCCAATACATGATACTGCAATGCAAGTTTATTTATACTGTAGCACATTTTATACACGATGGCAATTCAAAGTGCTTTACATAAAGAGTGCAAAACTATCATAAAAATAATCACAACAATAAAAACAAAGAATTAAAAAAGGTTAACATCTTAATTTCAAATTAATTGAGTCACTTAATAACAGAATAGAAACTGATTATACAATAATACAGTGGGGTTAGTGTGCTCAGTGTAGCAGTGCTCGAGCAAATACACAGCTAAACATTATGCTAATTGTGGTTGTTAATGTTA